>NC_057809.1:92203371-92328154 GCF_018294505.1 Triticum aestivum
CGCGGGCGACCACCACCCCCACCCTGAACCCTAAGATAGATTGTGGGGTACCTTGATACATCTCCAACGTATATATAATTTGTTGTTGTTCCATGCTATTATATTATCTGTTTTGGATGTTAATGGGCTTTATTTTACACTTTTATATTAGTTTTGGGACTAACCTATTAACCCAAGGCCCAGTGCAAATTGCTGTTTTTTTGCCTATTTCAGTGTTTCACAAAAAAGGAATATCAAATGGAGTCCAAACGGAATGAAACCTTCGGGAGCATGATTTTTGGAACAAACATGATCCAGAGGACTTGGAGTGGACGTCAAGCAACCAATGAGGAGGCTACGAGGCAGGGGGGCGCACCTACCCCCTGGGCGCGCCCTCCCCCCTCATGGGCCCTCGTGTCTCAACCGCACTACTTCTTCCTCCTATATATGTTCACATACCCCGAAAACATCCAGGAGCACCACGAAACCCTATTTCCACTGCCGCAACCTTCTGTACCCAAGAGATCCCATCTTGGGGCCTTTTTTGGAGCTCCGTTGGAGGGGGCATCGATCACGAAGGGCCTCTACATCAACTCCATGGCCCCTCCGACGATGTGTGAGTAGTTTACTTCAGACCTTCGGGTCCATAGCTAGTAGCTAGATGGCTTCTTCTCTCTCTTTGGATCTCAATACAAAGTTCTCCTC
Source organism: Triticum aestivum (assembly GCF_018294505.1). Lineage (NCBI taxonomy): Eukaryota > Viridiplantae > Streptophyta > Magnoliopsida > Poales > Poaceae > Triticum > Triticum aestivum. Next base: position 92,204,056 of record NC_057809.1, read on the forward strand.
GATCTCCTTGGAGATCTATTCGATGCAACTCTTTTTTGCGGTGTGTTTGTCGAGATCCGATGAATTGTGGGTCTATGATCAAGTCTATCTATGAACAATATTTGATTCTTCTCTGAAATCTTTTATGCATGATTGGTTATCTTTGCAAGTCTCTTCGAATTATCAGTTTGGTTTGGCCTACTAGATTGATCTTTCTTGCAATGGGAGAAGTGCTTAGCTTTGGGTTCAATCTTGCGGTGCTCGATCCCAGTGACAGAAAGGGAAATGACACGTATTGTATTGTTGCCATCGAGGATAAAAAGATGGGGTTTATATCAAATTGCTTGAGTTTATCCCTCTACATCATGTCATCTTACCTAAGGCGTTACTCCGTTGTTATGAACTTAATACTCTAGATGCATGCTGGATAGCGGTCGATGTGTGGAGTAATAGTAGTAGATGCAGGCAGGAGTCGGTCTACTTGTCACGGACGTGATGCCTATATACATGATCATGCCTAGATATTCTCATAATTATTCGTTTTTCTATCAATTGCTCAACAGTAATTCGTTCCCCCACCGTAATACTTATGCTATCTTGAGAGAAGCCACTAGTGAAACCTATGGCCCCTGGGTCTATTCTCCATCATATAAGTTTCCAATTTATTTTATTTTGCAATCTTCACTTTTGATGTATATCATAAAAATACCAAAAATATTTATCTTATCATTATTATCTCTATCAGATCTCACTCTCGTAAGTGACCGTGAAGGGATTGACAACCCCTTTATCGCGTTGGTTGCGAGGTTCTTATTTGTTTGTGTAGGTACGAGGGACTTGCGTGTGGCCTCCTACTGGATTGATACCTTGGTTCTTAAAAACTGAGGGAAATACTTATGCTACTTTGCTGCATCACCCTTTCCTCTTCAAGGGAAAACCAACGCAGTGCTCAAGAGGTAGCAAGAAGGATTTCTGGCACCGTTGCCGGGGAGTCTATGCACAAGTCAAGACATACCAAGTACCCATCACAAACTCTTATCCCTCGCATTACATTATTTGCCATTTGCCTCTTGTTTTTCTCTCCCCACTTCACCCTTGCCGTTTTATTGGCCCTCTTTTTCATTCGCCTTTTCTTTCGCTTGCTTCGTCGTTATGGCTAGTCATTTATCTACTCCTCTGTCTCCCAATTTTGAAGTTCTCCACTTCAAACAAAGACAAGAAGAAAACTTAAAATATGCTTGGTATAGCATGATAAAATCTTATCATGATTTCACTATAGAGGGAGACTCTAAGATTTTACTTCGTAATTTTTATATTGGGCTCACCATACCCCATAGGCAACTCCTTGATTTTGCTGCCAAAGGGAATTTTATTGATATTGACCCCAGTGTTGCTTATGAAATTATAGAAGGGATAGTAAGAATACTTCCCCCACAAAAGGGACCATCTCCTGAGGGAACCCAAATCTTAGAGAAATTATGCGAATTGCGGAAGTCTATTGAACCTCTTAAAAATGTTGGAGGGAACCTTCACCGCATGAATACATTGATTACACTTTGCAATAAGCGGCTGGATGCTCTAGATCTAAAAATCTCTGAGTATGAAGGGAAATGTAAGGAACCTCCCAGATTCGAGCATAACTCCATTAAAAAGATAAATACCAAAGATGATAATACCTAGATCTATCCTTGCTTTTATGCCTAGCTAGGGGCGTTAAACGATAGCGCTTATTGGGAGGCAACCCAATTTTATTTTGTTTCTTACTTTTTGGTTCTGTTTAGTAATAAATAATTCATCTAGCCTCTGTTTAGATGTGTTTTATGCTTTTAATTAGTGTTTGTGCCAAGTAGAACCTTTGGGAAGACTTGGGGAAAGTCTTTGCGATCTTGCTGTAAAAAACAGAAACTTTAGTGCTCACAAGATTTGCTGCCATTTTTTATTGGAGTGTGATATTTAGTTAATTCTTTTTGAAGATGATTAATAGATAAATTACTCACGTCCAGAAATTTATTTTAGAATTTTTGGGGTTCCATAAGTATTCTAAACCTACAGATTACTACAGACTGTTCTGTTTTTGACAGATTCTGTTTCTCGTGTGTTGTTTGCTTATTTTGATGAATATATTGCTAGTAATAGAGTTTATGAACCATAGAAAAGTTGGAATACAGTAGGTTTAACACCAATATAAATAAAGAATGACTTCATCAGAGTACCTTGAAGTGGTTGTTTGTTTTCTTTTACTAACGGAGCTCACAAATATTTTCTTTTAAGTTTTGTGTTGTGAAGTTTTCAAGTTTTGGGTAAAGATTTGATGGATTATGGAACAAGGAGTGGCAAGAGCCTAATCTTGGGGATGCCCAAGGCACCCCAAGGTAAAATTCAAGGACAACCAAAATCCTAAGCTTGGGGATGCCCCGGAAGGCATCCCCTCTTTTGTCTTCGTCCATCGGTAACTTTACTTGGAGCTATATTTTTATTCGCCACATGATATATGTTTTGCTTGGAGAGTCTTGTATGATTTTATTCTTTGCTTTTTAGTTTACCACAATCATCCTTTCTGTACACACCTTTTGTGAGAGACACACATGAATTGGAATTTATTAGAACACTCTATGTGCTTTGCTTACATCTTTTGAGTTGGATAATTTTTTCTCTAGTGCTTCGCTTATATCTTTTAGAGCACGGCGGTGGTTTTATTTTATAGAAATAATTGTTCTATCATGCTTCACTTATATCATTTTGAGAGCCCTTTAGAACAGCATGGAAATTCACTATGGTTATAAATTTTAAATGCTAAGAGAAGTTGGATGCTTGATAGATTGTTTCGAGATATAGAGGTGGTAATATTAGAGGTGTGCTAGTTGAGTAATTGTGAAATTGATGAATACTTGTGTTGAAGTTGGCAAGTCCCGTAGCATGCACGTATGGTAAACTTTATGTGACAAATTTGAAGCATGGGGTGTTCTTGGATTGCTTTCCTTATGAGTGGCGGTCGGGGACGAGCGTTGGTCTTTTCCTACCAATCTATCCCCCTAGGAGCATGCGCGTAGTGCTTGGTTTTGATGACTTGTAGATTTTTGCAATAAGTATGTGAGTTCTTTATGACTAATGTTGAGTCCATGGATTATACGCACTCTCACCCTTCCATCATTGCTAGCCTCTTCGGTACCGTGCATTGCCATTTCTCACCTTGAGAGTTGGTGCAAACTTCGTCGGTGCATCCAAACCCCGTGATATGATACGCTCTATCACACATAAACCTCCTTATATCTTCCTCAAAACAGCCACCATACCTACCTATTATGGCATTTCCATAGCCATTCCGAGATATATTGTCATGCAACTTTCCATCGTTCCATTTATTATGACACGCATCATCATTGTCATATTGCTTTGCATGATCATGTAGTTGACATTGTATTTGTGGCAAAGCCACCGTGCTTAATTTTTCATACATGTCACTCTTGATTCATCGCAATCCCGATACACCGCCAGAGGCATTCACATAGAGTCATATTTTGTTCTAAGTATCGAGTTGTGATTCTTGAGTTGTAAGTAAAAAGAAGTGTGATGATCATCATTAGAGCATTGTCCCATGTGAGGAAAGGATGATGGAGACTATGATTCTCCACAAGTCGGGATGAGACTCCGGACGAAAAATAAATAAATAAAAAAGAGGCCATAAAAAAGTCCCAAATAAAAAAATGAGAGAAAAAGAGAGAAGGGACAATGTTACTATCCTTTTTCCACACATGTGCTTCAAAGTAGCACCATGATCTTCATGATAGAGAGTCTCTTATTTTGTCACTTTCATATACTAGTGGGAATTTTTCATTACAGAACTTGGCTTCTATATTCCAATGATGGGCTTTCTCAAATGCCCTAGGTCTTCATGAGCAAGCAAGTTGGATGCACACCCACTTAGTTTCTTTGATGAGCTTTCATATAGCTCTAGTGCATCCGTTGCATGGCAATCCCTACTCCTTGCATTGACATCAATCGGTGGGCATCTCCATAGCCCATTGATTAGCCGTGTCAATGTGAGACTTTCTCCCTTTTTGTCTTATCACACAACATCAATCATCATATTCTATTGCACCCATAGTGCTATGTCCATGGCTCGCGCTCATATATTGCGTAAAAGTTGAAAGAGTCTGAAAAGGCTAAGTATGAAACAATTGCTTGGCTTGCCATCGGGGATGTGCATGATGGGAGCATTTTGTGTGACAAAAATGAAGCATGGCCAAACTATATGACTTTGTAGGGATAAGTTTTCTTTGGCTATGGTATTTTGATAAGACATAATTGCTTGATTAGCATACTTGGAGTATTACTACATTTATGTCAGCAATAAACTTTTATCTTGAATCTTTCAGATCTGAACATTCATGCCACAATAGAGAAAAATACGTTGAAGAACATGCTACAAAGCATTCCACATCAAAAATTCTGTTTTTATCATTTACCTACTCGAGGACGAGCAGGAATTAAGCTTGGGGATGCTAATACGTCTCCAACGTATCTATAATTTTTGATTGTTCCATGCTATTATATTATCTGTTTTGGATGTTAATGGGCTTTATTTTAAACTTTTATATTATTTTTGGGACTAACCTATTAACCCAAGGCACAATGCAAATTGCTGTTTTTTTTCTATTTCAGTGTTTCGCAGAAAAGGAATATCAAACGGAGTCCAAATGGAATGAAACCTTTGGGAGCGTGATTTTTGGAACAAACGTGATCTAGAGGACTTGGAGTGGACGTCAAGCAACCAAGGAGGAGGCCACGAGGCAGGGGGCGCGCCTACCCCCTGGGTGCGCCCTCCCCCCTCGTGGGCCCCTCGTGGCTCAACCGACCTACTTGTTCCTCCTATATATGTTCACATACCCCGAAAGCATCTAGGAGCACCACGAAACCCTATTTCCACCGCCGCAACCTTCTGTACCCAAGAGATCCCATCTTGGGGCCTTTTTTGGAGCTCCGCCGGAGGGGGCATCGATCACGGAGGGCCTCTACCTCAACTTCATGGCCCCTCCGATGATGTGTGAGTAGTTTACTTCAGACCTTCGGGTCCATAGCTAGTAGCTAGATGGCTTCTTCTCTCTCTTTGGATCTCAATACAAAGTTCTCCTCGATCTTCTTGGAGATCTATTTGATGTAACTCTTTTTGCGGTGTGTTTGTCGAGATCCGATGAATTGTGGGTTTATGATCAAGTCTATCTATGAACAATATTTGATTCTTCTCTGAAATCTTTTATGCATGATTGGTTATCTTTGCAAGTCTCTTCGAATTATCAGTTTGGTTTGGCCTACTAGATTGATCTTTCTTACAATGGGAGACGTGCTTAGCTTTGGGTTCAATCTTGCGGTGCTCGATCCCAGTGACAGAAAGGGAAATGACACGTATTGTATTGTTGCCGTCGAGGATAAAAAGATGGGGTTTATATCAAATTGCTTGAGTTTATCCCTCTACATCATGTCATCTTACCTAAGGCGTTACTCCGTTGTTATGAACTTAATACTCTAGATGCATGCTGGACAGCGGTCGATGTGTGGAGTAATAGTAGTAGATGCAGGCAGGAGTCGGTCTACTTGTGATGGACATGATGCCTATATACATGATCATGCCTAGATATTCTCATAATTATTCGCTTTTCTATCAATTGCTCGACAGTAATTCGTTCACCCACCGTAATACTTATGCTATCTTAAGAGAAGCCACTAGTGAAACCTATGGCCCCCGGGTCTATTCTCCATCATATAAGTTTCTAATTTATTTTATTTTGCAATCTTTACTTTCAATCTATATCATAAAAATACCAAAAATATTTATCTTATCATTATTATCTCTATCAGATCTCACTCTCGTAAGTGACCGTGAAGGGATTGACAACCCCTTTATCACGTTGGTTGCGAGGTTCTTATTTGTTTGTGTAGGTACGAGGGACTTGCGTGTGGCCTCCTACTGGATTGATACCTTGGTTCTCAAAAACTGAGGGAAATACTTACGCTACTTTGCTGCATCACCCTTTCCTCTGCAAGGGAAAACCAGCGCAGCTCTCAAGAGGTAGCAAGATACCTCTCCGGCGAGCCCCCCTCCCCGCTGCGGCTGGTTCTTCCTTAACTCCGGCGAGCCCCCCACCCCCTGAAAATCGACTAACCCAAAAGTCGATTCAGTCAACTGAAGTGTAGCTAAATCGGAGCAGCATCGCAAGCAAGAGCAAGAGCGAGAGCAGCAGCACGAGCAAGAGCAAGAGCAGACAAGGCAGGGGACCGAGAGCAAGAGCAGAGTAGCAGCGCGAGCGAGAGCTAAAGCAGCAGCAGCTTGTATTGATGTGGACGTCGCCGCTGAGGGAGCGATTCCATGGAGGAAGTGGCCGGCGACGCTGCCGTGGCTGGAGCCGCATCATGTCGGCTCGGGACCAAGCGTCGACAGCACCGTGAGATCGAATCAAGAAGAAAATGTGGCGATTAGTGTACAACCTCTTTGGTGGTGCCGATTAGGCCGCAACTTCATCCGAGGAAACGGTGATGATGATGCTCTTCCGGTGGTGCAGGTGAAGACGGCGGTGTGGGAACGGAGGTGGCGTGAAAGACGAGGGGAACGTCGGGGCAGCTCCTTGGAGGTGGAGGACGGGGTGGCTGAACCGGCGGGACGACCAGATCGACAACGGATCCTCATCCAGTACGGTGGATGAGGTACGTTGAGGTGTTGCTGTGGACGACGTCGTCGGGGAAGAGGCTCTGGCTGGGTGGCGGATGAAGGAGGGTGTGGGGGCTTCGCGGGTTTTCCCGGCCTCGGTGCATGAATGGGTGGACGGATGGGATGGGAGTGGGAAACCATGACTTAGGGACGCGCTTGTCTGAAATGTGGGGTAAGTTACGAAAGTAACCCCACCGATTTGAGGCGGTTCTTTCGGTTCAGGGGTATCACGGGCATTTTGCGTGTCAGGATTTCATAGGAGGTGGGAGTTTTCACGCGCGTTGTAATTTTGGAATAGCAAGGCACGGGTTGAGATGGAGGGTGTTGTCGGAGGACAATGAGACAAAGATATATCTTAAATATTTCGGGCTAACAAGGCGCGGGTTGAAATTTCCGGACAAGCCTAACATGTACTGTACCCTATCAATTCGCACTACTAATGTCATTCAAAACTTTGAATTCATGTTATGTTCAATTAAAATATTTCGCTATGTGTATAATGCATGCAACCTACTACTCAAATGAACGTTTTAGTGCATTCCAAATGTATATACTACCACTTCAATATTAACTAAATTTGAATTCATTTCTCTATTTGAATAAGATCTAATGATTGTTGTTAAGTCAAAGCATGTGAATTCATTTCTCTGTTCTAATAAGATCTACAATCATCATTATTGTCAACTTAAACCATCGTTTGTGTATTATCTTCACACCACACCACTTGATTAGTCTCGAGTTACATATGAACTATGTGTACTATATGAACTCGAACTCGATTTTTTGAATCCACTTTATGTGGATTTCAAATCATAGTACATTTCAAGCTCTAGCTATATCTTCATAATCTAAACCATGTCTCATATGTATAATGTGTTTATCACATTATGTATGGTGCCACGCCCCCTACGCCTACAAGTATTTAGATGTGAGTTGCAAACACCACACATTACCACAAATTCAAATAATATGTGAGAATGTCTGATATATAGTATTGTTTAGATTGTTCGATATTTAGTTGTAAGCTGCAAACGCCACACATTATCACAAATTCATGCATATGCAAAACTACAACACGCGTATCACCGCTATATTCATGCATGCATATGTTTAAAACACTATGATCTCCTATTCAAATATATGAATCCACTTTCATATCAAATTATGATCTTTATTAGTCTCTTACACCCACACAATCCTCTAACCTTTGTAGCTACCACTAACTTTCTCTCGTGCATGCACACGCCCTCCTCACCCCCCCTCCCTCAGCATTCTATCCATCGCGCACATTCATTTTCTTCTTCTTTAGGTCGTTCTCCCACAGTCTCCACAACTCCTTTCCGACACACACCGATCGATAAACCTCTCCAGCGATGTCTGCCTACAACATACACACGCACCTTCAATCTCCTCTTTTATGTGTCCTTGCCTCATGTCTCTCATACGGTCCCACACACGTGTAAACTCTCGCCCCTCTTTTCATTGATCTCACAACCGCACACTCCTCCCCCTATCTAGCTAGTACCTGGGCCTCTCGCACCACCTCCTAGCTCCATTCTCTCTGTCTATCCGTCTCGCCGGGCCTTATTTGCCTCTAACAAATGGGCGTACACTGACCGATCTCCCGCTATACATATAGCTGGCTAGGTCCTTATAACTCGTTTTCCCCACGCGTCGATCGATCTACCTCATTAGTTATGTCTCTCCCTTCCTCCGACAAACAACAATTGATCTACCGATCTAGTTAGGTTTGCTTACCAAACACATGGTTCCCCTTCATCATCCATGGATGCGTCCCGACAGATCTATCACGCACAGGCACACACAGAAACACATCCCCACTCTTATGATAATATTGCAGTTCCACCCTCAGTTTGTATAGTAGGCCTCTCCCACCATCTTCGAGAAGTAACTCCATCACCCATCCAGCACTCTACCCCTCTCCCTCCCTCTCTCTCTCCGCTCTCTCTCTCTGTCCCATCCTATTTCCCGTCCTTCATTTATGTATGGATGTTGACCGATCTCCCTCAAGACATAGCTGGGTCTCTCCTTCTCAACACATATATGAGTCGTTCTACCTTTATAGTTAGGCCTCTGCCTACCCCTCCCCCACCCCCCTCCCACACACACACACACACCGATACATCGAGCGCTCTAGTCATGTCTCCCTGCCACACACAAACTTGACATGTGCCCTCTGACGTTCCGGTAGGTCAGTTGCCCTATATCTTTGACTTGCACACACACACAATTTCGATGGCTCTCTTCATCGATCTCGCACCCACCCACTTGATCCTCTCTTCGACTCTATCGATATCGATGACCCCTCCCTCTCTTCTCGTGGATCGCCCGACCCTCTATATATGATATGGATAGGCCTCCATTTCACACACATTGCATGCAAAATTTTGTTTGAGATGTCATCGACACATATTCCCACAAATACATTCACGAAATCAACCTCCCCCCAAAACAAAAAACACTCACGAACGCAAAAGACATTTGTCTAGGTTTGTATCTCTCACACACACCCACATAGGTGGGGGACGTGCACGAAGAGAAGAGGTGCACGCACGGCGCACGTACTCCCGTCTCTTTCCCAACCACACCCGCGCGGGTACATGGTGGAGCTCATTTCTGTATGAAAAGGCAGCCCACATGGTAATTTGACACATGTACTGGTTGTCCACTAGATGGAGGGAGGATCGTCTACCACGGGTGAACAAACAAATTGCGACTTGACGCGTTATGTTAAAAAAGAGGCAAACCATGTGGGGCCTATCTTAGAGGCAAGGCTCTATATACTGGAGTACTTTTGATGTGTCCCGTCAACTCACAGAACGAGGAGAAGCTTGCTTAGTACGCCGTCTCCCCCGCACATGGGCATGGTGGCTCGCAGGATGAGGTGAAGCTTGCTTACTAGTAGTAGTACTATACGCCTTATGCCCGCTCCCTCGCCCATGCGCGCGGTGGCTCGCAGGACGGGGAGAAAAATTTACTACTCCCTTCGTTTACTCCTCGTCCGTACTACCTTGGTTAGAGAGATTATCATATTGTTTGGAATATATATGTCCTTTAGTAGATTTCAATATGAACTACTAGTACATACTCCAAACACTGATGTATATAGACATATTTTAGAGTGTAGATTCACTCATTTTGCTCCATATGTAGTCCATATTGAGGCCCTGTTTGGTTCATAAGTCCTAGGACTTTTTCTAGTCCCAACTAAAAAGTCCCTACTCCTCGTCCCTCCTTGTTTGTTTTCAGGGACTAAAAAGTCCCTAGTCCCTCCCTAGAGGTTATTGAATGACCATGTTACCCCCAGTATACAGAAAATAACAACCAAACAACACCATGGGGCAGCGGGGCAATGGGTGCAGGGAGGGGCATTGTTGGAAAAGTCCCAAAAAAGACTCTCCTTGAGAGTCTTCTTCATTAAGTCCCAAAAAGCAAGTTTTAGTACCTAGTAGTCCCTCCTGTTTGGTTAAAAAGTCTCTAAGAGGGACCTTTTCTAGTCCCTACACTAAAAAGTCCCTGGAAACAAACCCCCCTGCATAAAGTTGAGACACTTATTTTGGAACGGAGGGAGTACATATTTGCTATGATCTGTCAATCATTGAGACGCAATAGCATGCATGTTAGTCTCCTTTGTATTTGATGAAATGTTGCAACGGGCAACCTTGGACGCAAGATACATGTAACAGAAGCTGGAAGCTTCATAGCATTGTACTATCTTGCTGATAAGTTACAGTATGTACTATACTAGTACTACTACGTAAAGAGTTCGGTATCGCACGGTGTCCAGAAAATATGGTGATAGTGTGAGGTGGGCCATGTAATCACTGAGCCTGTGTGTTTTCACTGCTCTTGCACTCCTCCGCTGTAAGAATGGAGAAAATTGTAATCTAGTAGTACCTCCTTTCACCGAAAGCGTGGGACATCCAGCAGTCCTACCACCTTAGTAATAATGACCAATGAGCCGTCAAATCACATAGACCCAGCAGTAAGTTGGACGGACAAAGCAACCATCACTCTTGAATCCGCTTCTCCCTTCAACGCAGGCGTGTAACACCCACAATGCGGCTATATCTCCCACTTGTCGGGGCACGACTTAGAGGCATAGCCACATGGTAGGCTTGTCGCAAGAGGGGTAATCTTCACACATCCCATGTACTGAATAAGAAAGGATAAAGAGTTGTCTTACAATGCCACTTCACACAATACATAAACAAATCAGACATCATCCAAAGTACAATCAAGGTCTGACTACGGAACCAAAATAAAAGAAGACAACCCCAAATGCTAGGTCCCTGATCGTCCCAACTGGATCCACTACTGATCAACAGGAAACGAAACAAAACAATGATCAAGATCTTCATCGAGCTCCCACTTGAGCTAGGTTGTGTCACCTGCACTGGTATCATCGGCACCTGCAACTGTTTGGAAGTATCTGTGAGCCACGAGGACTCAGCAATCTCACACCCGCGAGATCAAGACTATTTAAGCTTAAGGGTAGGAAAGGGTAGTGAGGTGGAGCTGCAGCACTAAGCATATATGGTGGCTAACATACGCAAATAAGAGCAAGAAGAGAAGCAACACAACGGTCGTAAGCTAGAAGTGATCAAGAAGTGATTCTGGAACTACTTACGCACAATCATAACACAAGAACCATGTTCACTTCCCGGACTCCGCCTAGAAGAGACCATCACGGCTACACACGCGGTTGATGCATTTTAATTAAGTTAAGTGTCAACTTCTCTACAACCGGATATTAACAAATTCCCATCTGCCCATAACCGCAGGCATGGCTTTGAAAAGTTCAAACCCTGTAGGGGTGTCCCAACTTAGCCCATCACAAGCTCTCATGGTCAATGAAGGATATTCCTTCTCCTGGGAAGACCCGACCAGTCTCGGAATCCCGGTTACAAGACATTTTGACAATGGTAAAACAAGACCAGCAAAGCCGCCCGATGTGCCGACAAATCCCGATAGGAGTCGCACGTATCTCGTTCTCACGGCACACCGGATGGGCCAGGCGTCGGGTTGGCATAAACCCTGGTTGCCCAGGGGGCGCCGGACATTGCCCAGTTTGGACCAACACTCGGAGGAGCACCGGCCCGGGGGTTTAAAATAAAGATGACCCTTGACTCTGCCGAACCCAAGGGAAAAAGGCGTAGGTGGCAAATGGTAAAACCAAGGTTGGGCCTTGCTGGAGGAGTTTTATTCAAAGCAAACTGTCAAGGGGTTCCCATAACACCCAACCGCGTAAGGAACACAAAATCAAGGAACATAACACCAGTATGACGGAAACTAGGGCGGGAAGAGTGGAACGAAACACCATGCATAAGGCCGAGCCTTCCACCCTTTACCAAGTATATAGATGCATTAAAGTAAATAAGATATAATAATGATATCCCAACATATCCATGTTCCAACATGGAACAAACTTCAACTTCACCTGCAACTAGCAACACTATAAGAAGGGCTGAGCAAAAGCGGTAACATAGCCAAACAACGGTTTGCTAGGAAGGTGGGTGTGACGCCCCCGATTTAATCGTACACTAATCATGCACGCAAATGTGTACGATCAAGATCAGGGACTCACAGGAAGATATCACAACACAACTCTAAAACATAAATAAGTCATACAAGCATCATAATACAAGCCAGGGGCCTCGAGGGCTCGAATACAAGTGCTCGATCATAGACGAGTCAGCGGAAGCAACAATATCTGAGTACAGACATAAGTTAAACAAGTTTGCCTTAAGAAGGCTAGCACAAACTGGGATACAGATCGAAAGAGGCGCAGGCCTCCTGCCTGGGATCCTCCTAAACTACTCCCGGTCGTCATCAGCGGGCAACACGTAGTAGTAGGCACCTCCAGTGTAGTAGGGGTCGTCGTCGACGGTGGCATCTGGCTCCTGGACTCCAGCATCTGGTTGCGACAACCAGAAAGAAAGGAAAGGGGAAAAAGGGGGAAGAAAGCAACCGTGAGTACTCATCCAAAGTACTCGCAAGCAAGGAACTACACTACATATGCATGGGTATATGTGTAAGGAGGCCATATCAGTGGACTGAACTGCAGAATGCCAGAATAAGAGGGGGATAGCTAATCCTGTCGAAGACTACGCTTCTCGCAGCCACCGTCTTGCATCAAGTAGAAGAGAGTAGATTGAAATCCTCCAAGTAGCATCTCCAAATAGCATCTCATAGCATAATCCTACCCGGCGATCCCCTCCTCATATCCCTGAGGTAGAGCGACCACCGGTTGTATCTGGCACTTGGAAGGGTGTGTTTTATTAAGTATCCGGTTCTAGTTGTCATAAGGTCAAGGTACAACTCCAAGTCGTCCTGTTACCGAAGATCACGGCTATTCGAATAGATTAACTTCCCTGCAGGGGTGCACCACATAACCCAACACGCTCGATCCCATTTGGCCGGACACACTTTCCTGGGTCATGCCCGGCCTCGGAAGATCAACACGTCGCAGCCCCACCTAGGCAAAACAGAGAGGCCAGCACGCCGGTCTAAACCTAAGCGCACAGGGGTCTGGGCCCATCGCCCATAGCACACCTGCACGTTGCGTAGGGCGGCCGGAAGCAGAACTAGCCCCCTTAATACAAGAGCAGGCTTACGTTCCAATCCGGCGCGCGCCGCTCCGTCGCTGACGTCTGAAGTGCTTCGGCTGATACCACGACGCCGGGATACCCATAACTACTCCCGCGTAGATGGTTAGTGCGTATAGGCTCGTAGCCGACTCAGATCAAATACCAAGATCTCGTTAAGCGTGTTAAGTATCCGCGAACGCCGAACAGGGCCAGGCCCACCTCTCTCCTAGGCGGTCTCAACCTGCCCTGTCGCTCCGCCACAAAGATCCACACAGAGGGCCGTCGGGACAAAGGTCCTTTCAGCCCCCAATCCGTGAATCACTCGCGGGTACTCTTCGAGCTGACCCGACTTTAGTCACCATCTGCATAGTATGTATGTATGTATAGTATATACCCGTGATCACCTCCCGAGTGATCACGGCCCAATAGTATAGCAAGGCAGACTGACAAGAATGTAGGGCCAATGATGATAAACTAGCATCCTATACTAAGCATTTAGGATTGCAGGTAAGGTATCAACAGGTGTAGCAACAATGTCAGGCTATGCATCAGAATAGGATCAACGGAAAGCAGTAACATGCTACACTACTCTAATGCAAGCAGTATAGAGAAGAATAGGTGATATCTGGTGATCAAGGGGGGGGCTTGCCTGGTTGCTCTGGCAAGAGAGAGGGGTCGTCAACTCCGTAGTCGAATTGGGCAGCAGCAGCGTCGGTCTCGTAGTCTACCGGAGAGAAGAGGGGGAAGAAACAATGAATACCAAGTAAACAGATGCATATCGATGCATGACATGACAAGTAACGAGGCTAGGTGTGCCCAATCGCGGTAGTAGGTGATACCGATGAAAGGGGGAAACATCCGGGAAAGTATTCCCGGTGTTTCGCGTTTTCGGACTAATGAACCGGAGGGGAAAGTTGCGAGTTCGATAGGTTAGGGGTGTGTGGCGGACGAACGGACTGCGTATCCGGAATCGTCTCGTCGTTCTGAGCAACTTTCATGTAGAAAGTATTTTCATCCGAGTTACGGATTAAAAGATATGATTTTCTAAAGATTATATTAATTTCTGAAATTTAATTAATTAATTATTTAATTCGAAAATGAATTTATGACGTCAGCATGACATAAGAGTGACGTCAGCAGCCAGCAGTTCGGTTGACTAGTCAAATTGACATGGGGGACCCACCTGTCATAGACAGTGGGTTAAACAGGGTTCAAACTAATCTAAATTCAGTTATTAAACTACTGGGCCCACCTGTCATTGTCTAATTTAGGTTAACTAAACTAATTTAATTAATTCCTGTTAATTAGGGGGGTGGGCCCCACTGGTCAGTGGCTGGGGGTTGCCAAGTCAGCAGGGTTGACTGGTCAACCCAGTCAACTGGGGGCCGTGGGACCCGTTGGCAGTGACCCTGGTGGTAGCCCCAGGTCAGCCACGTCGGATGCCGGCGCCGGAGTTGGCTTTGGCAAGCCAAAACACGGCGGAGGACGCCGGCGAGCCTCGGGATTCCGCCACGGTGGCCCAAAACGGGTGTGGCTACTCCCGTTCGAAAGCTAACGGCGTCGCGCGTCGCATGGGGCTACGGGTTGGTCTCGGGGATGACCGGAACCACGCCGGCGAGCAGCGGAGGCGGCGACTCGTACGGGTGGATGTCGGAGACGGCGGAACAGCGGGCTACGGAGCAAAAGAAGAGGCTAGGCAGGCTCTACGTGCGCGGGCGAGCTAAACGGGCACTGGAGCGGGACCATTTGGTCGCCGGAAGCTCGTCGGCGATGAGCTCCCGCGGTGATGGGTTCGGGCACGTACGAGGCGGTGATTACGAGCACGTTGGGGCGAGGAGAAGAGAGCGGAGAGGAAGGAGAGCTCACCGTGGAGCACACAAGAAGGCTCGGTGGCGGTTTAGGAGCTGCAGGGGCGGCGCCGGAGACGAAGAAGATCGATGGCAGCCGGAGAAGGGGACGAAGGGGATCCGATGCTGCAGCGCCTCCGAGCTCCAGCTGAGGCCTCCGGTAGGCGAGGAAGGTGACGGAGGCGTCGACGGGCACGCAGGCGCGGCGAGGCGGAGACTGTGGCCGCGCGATTTACGGCGGCGAGGCCATGGCGGCGCTCGGTTGCGGTGGGGAAGGAGGGGGAGATGGATCTGGAGGGGAGAGGGAGAGGCGCGGGGGCCGAGGGCGGGCGTGGGGGCGAGTGGGAGGGGAGACCGAGGGGGCGCGGCGTCGGCGTCCTTATCCCCTCGCCTCGTCGCCGGCGAGGTGGGTTCGGCTGGGACGCGCCCTGTTCCGACCCGGGTCGGGGGAACAGGGGAAGGGGACGCGGTGCGGGGGCTGGGCCGGCTGGGCCGGCCAGTCTGGCTGCGGGCCAGGGGGTTGGCGATGGCCGTGCGGGTGGGTTGGGCTGGCTGGTCCAGGGGGCTTCCCCCCCCCTTTTTTTTTCTTTTGTATTTTCCTTTTTTTTTCCTTTCTGTTTTATTTAGTTTTAGGGCATTTAGGCATTTTATAAAATGGTGTTTGCTTCACCATAATTACCAGTGCAATATTTGGCAACCCCCGAACATTTTCGCTTTGCCTTTTGAAAACTTAGGGTGTTTGTCACTAATTCATATTTTGAATTTGCAATGATTTTGAACTACCACTTGATTAGCAACAGTAACACGGATGACATGGCATCATTAAAAGAGTTTTACTGTAGCCTAATTATCCGGGCGTTACAAATCTCCTCCACTACAAGAAATCTCGTCCCGAGATTTAGGAGGTAGAAGGAAACAGTGCGGGGTATTCATCACGCAGGCGATCCTCACGTTCCCAAGTGGCTTCATCTTCAGAATGGTGCGACCACTGGACTTTGAGGAACTTGATCGCCTTCTGGCGGGTGCGGCGTTCAGCTTGGTCGAGAATGCGGACCGGATGCTCTTTATAGGAGAGGTCCTGTTGCAATTCGAGCACTTCATGATCCACTGCTCGGATTGGGTCCTTGAAGCAGCGGCGGAGCTGTGATACATGGAACACATCGTGAACCTGAGAAAGGTTCGGCGGAAGCTCCAGTTGATATGCCACTTTTCCACGCCTCTCGAGAATAGTGAATGGGCCAATATAGCGAGGAGCTAGCTTGCCCTTGATCCCGAAGCGGTGAGCACCCTTCATTGGTGTAACTCGAAGATAGGCCTTTTCGCCAGGTTGATAGACCATGTCTTTATGATGACGGTCATAATTACTCTTTTGGCGTGACTGAGCAGTCTTGAGATTCTCGCGAATAATGCGGACTTGCTCTTCGGCATGTTGGATAATATCCGGACCAAAGAGTGGACGTTCCCCAGTTTCTGACCAGTTCAGAGGGGTTCGGCACTTTCGTCCATATAACACTTCGAAGGGGGCCATCTTCAGACTAGCTTGATAGCTATTATTATAAGAGAACTCAGCATACGGGAGAGATTCCTCCCATTTCTTGCCGAAGGATATAACACAAGCTCGAAGCATGTCTTCGAGAACTTGGTTGACACGTTCAACTTGCCCTTGTGACTGAGGATGAAAAGCAGTGCTGAAAGACAGATGAGTGCCCATAGCTTCTTGGAAACTTGCCCAGAATCTTGAAGTGAATAAACTGCCACGGTCTGAACTGATAACCAATGGAATACCGTGAAGCGAGACAATTCTGGTCATGTAGAGGTTTGCAAGCTGACTAGCAGTGATCGTTTCCTTGACAGCCAGAAAATGTGCAACCTTAGAAAGTCGGTCAATGACGACAAGAATAGCATCATTACCCTTTTGCGATTTGGGAAATCCAGTAACGAAGTCCATCTCGACATGGTCCCATTTCCATTCAGGAATAGATATAGGTTGCAGAGTTCCAGCAGGCCTTTGATGTTCTGCTTTGATACGACGGCAAACGTCACATTCAGCAACATAACGAGCAATGTCTTGCTTCATGTTAGACCACCAGAATCTCTGGCGGATGTCTTGGTACATCTTTGTACTACCAGGGTGGATACATAGAGGCGTATCATGAGCTTCTTTCATAACCTCCTGAGTCATATTCAGGTTTTCCTTCTTACATGGCACCACTAGGCGGCCTTTGAAGTACAAGGCGCCATCATCAGCAATAGTGAAGGATGAGGGACTTCCTTCTTTGAGGTCTTGCTTAATCTTGTAGACTTCAGAGTCAAATCCCTGCATTGTCTTTATGGTGCCCACGAGATCGGGTTCAACAGCCAGGGTATAGAGGGAACCCTGGGAAACAACACGGAGATTCATCTTGCGGAACTCCGGAGGAGGGGGAGCGAGTGCACCCGGAGGAACAATATGGAGGTTTAGCTTTCTGAATTCTTCAACAAGTGAGGGCTGAACTTTGTGAACCTGGAGGTGGTTGCAGTAAGACTTGCGGCTCAAGGCATCAGCCATTACATTAGCCTTGCCTGGGGTATAGGAAATACCCAAATCAAAGTCTGCAACAGTCTCCATCCATCTCTGCTGACGGAGGTTCAGGTCTGGCTGAGTAAACAGATACTTCAGACTTTGGTGGTCAGTGAAGATCTCGCAACGATTACCGAGTAGGTAATGTCGCCACTGTTTTAGTGCATGAATGACAGCAGCAAGTTCGAGGTCGTGAACTGGGTAGTTCTCTTCGTGAGGGCGCAATTGCCGAGAGGCATAAGCAACCACTTTGCGCTCTTGCATTAGGACACAGCCTAGTCCTTGACGGGAAGCGTCGCAGTAAATGACGAAGTCCTTCTTAGTATCAGGAGGAGCTAGTACTGGGGCAGAAGTCAACTTGTCCTTGAGTGCCTGGAAACTTTCCTGACATTTATCTGTCCATTGGAACTTGACGCCCTTATGCAATAGGTTAGTCAGAGGCCTGGCAATCTTGGAGAAGTTCTCGACGAATCGACGGCAGTAGCTGGCGAGACCGAGAAAACTTCTGACTTGCTTAACGTTCTTCGGAGGAGTCCAATCGAGAATAGCCTGAACTCGTTCAGGGTTGACGGCAATACCATCCTTAGAGATGACATGCCCGAGATAGGTTACTTCGGGAAGCCAGAATTCACATTTGGAGAACTTGGCATAAAGTTGATGCTCTCGTAGCTTTTCCAGCACGAGGCGAAGATGTTCAGCATGTTCCTCTTCGTTCTTGGAAAATACCAGGATATCATCCAGATAAACCACGACGAACTTGTCGAGGTAATCCATGAATATATAGTTCATCAGGCGAGAGAAGGTGGCTGGAGCATTGGTTAAGCCGAAAGACATGACGGTGTACTCGTATGAACCATAACGAGTCACAAAGGCGGTCTTGGGGATATCCTCCTCACGAACACGGATCTGGTGGTAACCCAACCTCAAGTCGAGTTTAGAGAACACTGATGAACCAGCCAATTGATCATACAGATCATTGATCCGAGGAAGAGGATACTTATTCTGAATGGTAGCTTGGTTTATAGGACGGTAGTCTTGGACCAATCGGTTTGTCCCATCTTTCTTCTTGACAAAGAGAGAAGGTGCTCCCCAAGGAGAGCAACTTGGGCGAATGAAACCACTTCGAAGAGATTTATCGATTTCCTCCTTAAGCTCAAGGAGTTCATGCGGCGGCATCTTGTAGGGTCTCTTGGCTATAGGAGTGGTGCCTGGTTTCAAGTCGATGACGAATTCGACAGCTCTAGCAGGGGGAATCCCTGGGAGTTCTTCAGGAAAGACGTCTAGGAATTCACGCACGACGGGAATGTTTTCAATGCCCTTGAGTGGTGCAACGTTCAATGCGTTTAAGGCATAAAGCCTGGCCTCGGCATTCCGAACCAGATGAGCATCATAGCTAATTATTTCATCAGAAGGGTGTAGCAGATGGACGGTCTTAGTGGCGCAAACGATAGAAGCAGTATGCGCCTTTAACCAATCCATTCCCAGAATGAGGTCAATGTTACAGGACTTCAGTACGATGGGAGAGACAAGGAATTCCAGTCCTTCGATTTCAACGGGGACGTCCTTGCAAATCATGGAGGTTCGACATTGGCCCGCAGGGGTGTGTACTAATAGTGAAGCATTCATGTCTTCACTTTTAATGCCATGCATGAATGCGAAATCTTCAGACATGAATGAATGCGATGCACCAGTATCAAATAAAACGGATGCTGGTACTGAATTTACGAGGAGTGTACCCATCACAGTAGCAGGCTGGTCTTGAGCTTCATTCAGATCAACGTGGTTGGCATGAACACGGCCATAAGACTTGGCATTGTTGTTGCGGGTCTGGTTGTTTCCACGGCCAGTAGCTGGAAGGGCCAGTTGATTCTGATTCTGAAAGCAATCCCTAGCACGGTGACCTGGTTGACCACACTTGTAGCACAGGCCATTATTGGGAGTGGGAACAGGAGCTTGGGGTGGTGGAGCTGGAAGCCTTGGCTGCCTAGTTGGAGCAGTAGGCAGACGAGGTGCAGCGTAAGACTGCCTTGGGGCTGGTGCATTTGGACGGTACATGCTGTTCGGGATCCATATCTTACGCTTCTGCGAGGGCGGGCCCGAAGATGAGCCCGTGTCACGGTTGCGCCTTTGAGAGCTCTGGTGTTCTTGCAGACCCGTCTCGACATTGATGGCCTTGTTCACCAAGGTGGCGAAATCGGCAAAGTCATGCACTAGAAGTGCGAGCTTGATGTCAGCTTGAAGGCCTTCACGGAACTTCTCCTGTCTGCGTGCATCAGTTGCAATGTCTCTTCAGCATAGCGGGACAAGTCCAGAAACTCCCGCTGATAAGCTTCAACAGTCTTGTTGCCTTGGGTGAGGTTGCGAAACTCACGCTTCTTCCGGTCCATGACTCCCTGAGGAATGAAGCGGGCACGGAAGGCAGCCTGAAAGTCTGGCCAGGTGATGATTGTCCAACTGGCAGAGTACGCCTGTGGCTGTCCCACCATTGAGCTGCGGGTCCCTTCAGGAAGAAGGAAGCAAAAGTGACATAGCTGGCAGGGGCTACATCAGCAGACTCCATCTCATAGGTGATGTCACGGAGCCAGTCATCAGCATCCAGCGGCTGGGTTGAGCTGCGGTACACACTTGGGTTGAGGCGTATGAAATCCTGCAGAGTTGTTGTGTTTGGATGCTGGTTCATATTGGGGCGAGGAAACTGAGCCATCACGTTTTCCATGAACTGGCGATTCATCTCAAGCTGTTGGATCATACCAGCCATGTACTCAGGCGGTGGTGGGAAGTTGCCACCACGACCACGACCAGCTGGTCTAACCATCCTGCTAATATATAACAGGGGTAGTTCAGTATTGAGAAATTTGCATAGACAAGAGTCATTCATGATGAAACATGCATAATGAAAGGAGCACGACAGATACCACATAGATAGTCGGCATAACTTACAAAAGGGGTCGGACATAGAGTTCAGTACACAGAGTTCAGTACATAGATTAAGTCATCATAGGCGGCACGCAGGCTCGCGAGTGCATCTAAGACTAATGAGCAAGACTACATCAGTCCCAGGAGGTACTGTGAAGGTAGCTGTAACCTGACAGCTGGTAGTGAGGCAACGGATAGTCCTCCACGTCAGTGGCCTGGGGGCCGCGGATACTCTGGTGTAGAACCCGACGCTCAGGTGGCAGAAGAGGACCAAGTGCGGGAGAGTAGCCTCCCACCTCTGGCCATCCGACACCGTGGGGCATCACGGTCCTGGCTGGGTAGATCGCAGAACGCGGCAGCTGTCCAGACCGGACAAAGGGGTGCAACCGCGTCAGAGCCCTGTAAAGGTGCTGACGAGTGGTGTACAACTCGTGGCGAAGAGCTCTGTTAGCTCGGTCCAGCCCATCAGCATGCAGAACCAGGCGCTGATGGTGGAAAGGGCTCTCGGGTGACGGTGGAGTAGGCGGCAGTGTAGTATCCCTCCGCACCAACGTCAGATGCGATAGGAATGTGCCTGAAAGGGGAAGTGTCCAATGCCTGATACTCTCCACGAAGACGTGTCAGAGCAGCATGAGCCGCATCGTGGACTGCCATCTCGATGGTCACTCCAACACCATGAGCGGTGTGCAGCACGGTAGTGGACTCATACTCCCGAGAGTAGAGGTGGACGATGGCACGGTACTGCTCCTGGTTAAAGTCCTGGTACTCCTCGTAGACGGTGTACTCAGGGTGCCAGCGATAACCCAGATAGGTCATCATATCAGCTAGCACAGCAGGTGATCCTGAGGCACCAATGGCCGCAGTGTGGCGCACGACCTGCCTCGCGGGTTCCATCTGAAAACAAAGATGTTTCAATGGAGTCAAATGACAACATGGGCACTATTCAAAATGCTATCCTACAGAATAACTATGGCTTATCCAACTTTGGGGTGAACGTGGTAACGGGATCCTAATGTCAGAGTTAGTAAATTCGTTTAACCCGAGTAGAAAAGAGTTCAGAGTCCCAGAGTAAAGGTCGAGGAGTAAAAGATCCTAGTACCACCCGATGGCGACGTGGGCCCGTAAGGCACACAGCCAAGTTAGTAAAAGTTTTTGTAATGTCTAGACTCGACTTCGGCCAAGGAGTGTGGAAGGGGGATTCCTACAGGCAGTCGGCTCTGATACCAACTTGTGACGCCCCCGATTTAATCGTACACTAATCATGCACGCAAATGTGTACGATCAAGATCAGGGACTCACGGGAAGATATCACAACACAACTCTAAAACATAAATAAGTCATACAAGCATCATAATACAAGCCAGGGGCCTCGAGGGCTCGAATACAAGTGCTCGATCATAGACGAGTCAGCGGAAGCAACAATATCTGAGTACAGACATAAGTTAAACAAGTTTGCCTTAAGAAGGCTAGCACAAACTGGGATACAGATCGAAAGAGGCGCAGGCCTCCTGCCTGGGATCCTCCTAAACTACTCCAGGTCGTCATCAGCGGGCAGCACGTAGTAGTAGGCACCTCCAGTGTAGTAGGGGTCGTCGTCGACGGTGGCGTCTGGCTCCTGGACTCCAGCATCTGGTTGCGACAACCAGAAAGAAAGGAAAGGGGAAAAAGGGGGAAGAAAGCAACCGTGAGTACTCATCCAAAGTACTCGCAAGCAAGGAACTACACTACATATGCATGGGTATATGTGTAAGGAGGCCATATCAGTGGACTGAACTGCAGAATGCCAGAATAAGAGGGGGATAGCTAATCCTGTCGAAGACTACGCTTCTCGCAGCCACCGTCTTGCATCAAGTAGAAGAGAGTAGATTGAAATCCTCCAAGTAGCATCTCCAAATAGCATCTCATAGCATAATCCTACCCGGCGATCCCCTCCTCATATCCCTGAGGTAGAGCGACCACCGGTTGTATCTGGCACTTGGAAGGGTGTGTTTTATTAAGTATCCGGTTCTAGTTGTCATAAGGTCAAGGTACAACTCCAAGTCGTCCTGTTACCGAAGATCACGGCTATTCGAATAGATTAACTTCCCTGCAGGGGTGCACCACATAACCCAACACGCTCGATCCCATTTGGCCGGACACACTTTCCTGGGTCATGCCCGGCCTCGGAAGATCAACACGTCGCAGCCCCACCTAGGCAAACAGAGAGGCCAGCACGCCGGTCTAAACCTAAGCGCACAGGGGTCTGGGCCCATCGCCCATAGCACACCTGCACGTTGCGTAGGGCGGCCGGAAGCAGAACTAGCCCCCTTAATACAAGAGCAGGCTTACGTTCCAATCCGGCGCGCGCCGCTCCGTCGCTGACGTCTGAAGTGCTTCGGCTGATACCACGACGTCGGGATACCCATAACTACTCCCACGTAGATGGTTAGTGCGTATAGGCTCGTAGCCGACTCAGATCAAATACCAAGATCTCGTTAAGCGTGTTAAGTATCCGCGAACGCCGAACAGGGCCAGGCCCACCTCTCTCCTAGGCGGTCTCAACCTGCCCTGTCGCTCCGCCACAAAGATCCACACAGAGGGCCGTCGGGACAAAGGTCCTTTCAGCCCCCAATCCGTGAATCACTCGCGGGTACTCTTCGAGCTGACCCGACTTTAGTCACCATCTGTATAGTATGTATGTATGTATAGTATATACCCGTGATCACCTCCCGAGTGATCACGGCCCAATAGTATAGCAAGGCAGACTGACAAGAATGTAGGGCCAATGATGATAAACTAGCATCCTATACTAAGCATTTAGGATTGCAGGTAAGGTATCAACAGGTGTAGCAACAATGTCAGGCTATGCATCAGAATAGGATCAACGGAAAGCAGTAACATGCTACACTACTCTAATGCAAGCAGTATAGAGTAGAATAGGCGATATCTGGTGATCAAGGGGGGGGCTTGCCTGGTTGCTCTGGCAAGAGAGAGGGGTCGTCAACTCCGTAGTCGAACTGGGCAGCAGCAGCGTCGGTCTCGTAGTCTACCGGAGAGAAGAGGGGGAAGAAACAATGAATACCAATGCAAACAAATGCATATCGATGCATGACATGACAAGTAACGATGCTAGGTGTGCCCAATCGCGGTAGTAGGTGATACCGACGAAGGGGGAAACATCCGGGAAAGTATTCCCGGTGTTTCGCGTTTTCGGACTGATGAACCGGAGGGGAAAGTTGCGAGTTCGATAGGTTAGGGGTGTGTGGCGGACGAACGGACTGCGTATCCGGAATCGTCTCGTCGTTCTGAGCAACTTTCATGTAGAAAGTATTTTCATCCGAGTTACGGATTAAAAGATATGATTTTCTAAAGATTATATTAATTTCTGAAATTTAATTAATTAATTATTTAATTCGAAAATGAATTTATGACGTCAGCATGACATAAGAGTGACGTCAGCAGCCAGCAGTTCGGTTGACTAGTCAAATTGACATGGGGGACCCACCTATCATAGACAGTGGGTTAAACAGGGTTCAAACTAATCTAAATTCAGTTATTAAACTACTGGGCCCACCTGTCATTGTCTAATTTAGGTTAACTAAACTAATTTAATTAATTCCTGTTAATTAGGGGGGTGGGCCCCACTGGTCAGTGGCTGGGGGTTGCCAAGTCAGCAGGGTTGACTGGTCAACCCAGTCAACTGGGGCCCGTGGGGCCCGTTGGCAGTGACCCTGGTGGTAGCCCCAGGTCAGCCACGTCGGATGCCGGCGCCGGAGTTGGCTTTGGCAAGCCAAAACACGGCGGAGGACGCCGGCGAGCCTCGGGATTCCGCCACGGTGGCCCAAAACGGGTGTGGCTACTCCCGTTCGAAAGCTAACGACGTCGCGCGTCGCATGGGGCTACGGGTTGGTCTCGGGGATGACCGGAACCACGCCGGCGAGCAGCGGAGGCGGCGACTCGTACGGGTGGATGTCGGAGACGGCGGAACAGCGGGCTACGGAGCAAAAGAAGAGGCTAGGCAGGCTCTACGTGCGCGGGCGAGCTAAACGGGCACTGGAGCGGGACCATTTGGTCGCCGGAAGCTCGTCGGCGATGAGCTCCCGCGGTGATGGGTTCGGGCACGTACGAGGCGGTGATTACGAGCACGTTGGGGCGAGGAGAAGAGAGCGGAGAGGAAGGAGAGCTCACCGTGGAGCACACAAGAAGGCTCGGTGGCGGTTTAGGAGCTGCAGGGGCGGCGCCGGAGACGAAGAAGATCGATGGCAGCCGGAGAAGGGGACGAAGGGGATCCGATGCTGCAGCGCCTCCGAGCTCCAGCTAAGGCCTCCGGTAGGCGAGGAAGGTGACGGAGGCGTCGACGGGCACGCAGGCGCGGCGAGGCGGAGACTGTGGCCGCGCGATTTACGGCGGCGAGGCCATGGCGGCGCTCGGTTGCGGTGGGGAAGGAGGGGGAGATGGATCTGGAGGGGAGAGGGAGAGGCGCGGGGGCCGAGGGCGAGCGTGGGGGCGAGTGGGAGGGGAGACCGAGGGGGCGCGGCGTCGGCGTCCTTATCCCCACGCCTCGTCGCCGGCGAGGTGGGTTCGGCTGGGACGCGCCCTGTTCCGACCCGGGTCGGGGGAACAGGGGAAGGGGACGCGGTGCGGGGGCTGGGCCGGCTGGGCCGGCCAGGCTGACTGCGGGCCAGGGGGTTGGGCGGTGGCCGTGCGGGTGGGTTGGGCTGCCTGGTCCAGGGGGCTTCCCCCCCCTTTTGTTTTTTTCTTTTGTAATCTCTTTCTTTTATTTATTTCCCTTTCTGTTTTATTTAGTTTTAGGGCATTTAGGCATTTTATAAAATGGTGTTTGCTTCACCATAATTACCAGTGCAATATTTGGCAACCCCCGAACATTTTCGCTTTGCCTT
Source organism: Triticum aestivum (assembly GCF_018294505.1). Taxonomy (NCBI): domain Eukaryota; kingdom Viridiplantae; phylum Streptophyta; class Magnoliopsida; order Poales; family Poaceae; genus Triticum; species Triticum aestivum. The sequence goes on from NC_057809.1 coordinate 92,229,552, forward strand.
TTGAAAACTTAGGGTGTTTGTCACTAATTCATATTTTGAATTTGCAATGATTTTGAACTACCACTTGATTAGCAACAGTAACACGGATGACATGGCATCATTAAAAGAGTTTTACTGTAGCCTAATTATCCGGGCGTTACAAATCTCCTCCACTACAAGAAATCTCGTCCCGAGATTTAGGAGGTAGAAGGAAACAGTGCGGGGTATTCATCACGCAGGCGATCCTCACGTTCCCAAGTGGCTTCATCTTCAGAATGGTGCGACCACTGGACTTTGAGGAACTTGATCGCCTTCTGGCGGGTGCGGCGTTCAGCTTGGTCGAGAATGCGGACCGGATGCTCTTTATAGGAGAGGTCCTATTGCAATTCGAGCACTTCATGATCCACTGCTCGGATTGGGTCCTTGAAGCAGCGGCGGAGCTGTGATACATGGAACACATTGTGAACCTGAGAAAGGTTCGGCGGAAGCTCCAGTTGATATGCCACTTTTCCACGCCTTTCCAGAATAGTGAATGGGCCAATATAGCGAGGAGCTAGCTTGCCCTTGATCCCGAAGCGGTGAGCACCCTTCATTGGTGTAACTCGAAGATAGGCCTTTTCGCCAGGTTGATAGACCATGTCTTTATGATGACGGTCATAATTACTCTTTTGGCGTGACTGAGCAGTCTTGAGATTCTCGCGGATAATGCGGACTTGATCTTCGGCATGTTGGATAATATCCGGACCAAAGAGTGGACGTTCCCCAGTTTCTGACCAGTTCAGAGGGGTTCGGCACTTTCGTCCATATAACACTTCGAAGGGGGCCATCTTCAGACTAGCTTGATAGCTATTATTATAAGAGAACTCAGCATACGGGAGAGATTCCTCCCATTTCTTGCCGAAGGATATAACACAAGCTCGAAGCATGTCTTCGAGAACTTGGTTGACACGTTCAACTTGCCCTTGTGACTGAGGATGAAAAGCAGTGCTGAAAGACAGATGAGTGCCCATAGCTTCTTGGAAACTTGCCCAGAATCTTGAAGTGAATAAGCTGCCACGGTCTGAACTGATTACCAATGGAATACCGTGAAGCGAGACAATTCTGGTCATGTAGAGAGTTGCAAGCTGACTAGTAGTGATCGTTTCTTTGACCGCCAGAAAATGTGCAACCTTAGAAAGTCGGTCAATGACGACAAGAATAGCATCATTACCCTTTTGCGATTTGGGAAATCCAGTAACGAAGTCCATCTCGACGTGGTCCCATTTCCATTCAGGAATAGATATAGGTTGCAGAGTTCCAGCAGGCCTTTGATGTTCTGCTTTGATACGACGGCAAACGTCACATTCAGCAACATAACGAGCAATGTCTTGCTTCATGTTAGACCACCAGAATCTCTGACGAATGTCTGGCTGCGGCCGGCTGGGCCGGCCAGTCTGGCTGCGGGCCAGGGGGTTGGCGACGGCCGTGCGGGTGGGTTGGGCTGGCTGGTCCAGGGGGCTTCCCCCCCTTTTTTTCTTTTGGTTTTCCTTTTTTTTTCTGCTTTATTTAGTTTTAGGGCATTTAGGCATTTTATAAAATGGTGTTTGCTTCACCATAATTACCAGTGCAATATTTGGCAACCCCCGAACATTTTCGCTTTGCCTTTTGAAAACTTAGGGTGTTTGTCACTAATTCATATTTTGAATTTGCAATGATTTTGAACTACCACTTGATTAGCAACAGTAACACGGATGACATGGCATCATTAAAAGAGTTTTACTGTAGCCTAATTATCCGGGCGTTACAGTGGGGTTAGAGGATTGACATGGAAATATGGGGACATGATATAGCAAGTGGTAGGTAGCGTGACAAAGCGATAGAGCGAACAACTAGCAAGCAAAGATAGAAGTGATTTCGAGGGTATGGTCATCTTGCCTGAGATCCCGCAAGGAAGAAGAATAAGTCCATGAAGAAGACAAATTGACGTAGTCGAATGGATCCTCACAACTCCGAAATGAAACCGAAGCTAACGAGAGAAGCAACCCGGAAAGAAGAAGGCAACATAGTAAAAAATCATCACATAAACATGGAATGATGCACAACCAAGTAAGATGCATGTTCGGTTTAATGAGGCATGGCATGGCAAAGTGCACAAACAATACTACAAGTTAAGTGGGGCTCAATATGCAACAAGTTGCATATTGACGAAACACCACATCAATTATTTAGTTCACTCCCGGTTATGTACCCAACAAAATTAAATGTTCTTAACATGGCAAGAGGTGAAACATGAGTAGAATACACAGTTAGGCATTTTAAATGAGGCCATAAACATCAAACAACAATTCCGGTATATCCTCATCTGCATTAGCAATTTAATGCAACTACAATTTTAAACATTTTAAATGTTATTATCATGATGCGGATGACATGTTCAAGTTATGCAATTTTTATGAAAATGTTGACATAATAAGATACGAGGCATTTGTCACCGTGGTGGAAAGAAAGGGTGCCAAGGCGACGAATTCAAAAATGATGCCACGGCAACATATCGGTTTCGGTAGCTCATGGAGATACCGGTGCAAAAGGAAATGTGGCGGGAGCGTGCAAAAGATGGTGGGGTGATCCCGGTTACCGGGTTCCCACGAGTCGATGGCACGGAAGCGAGAGACACTACGGACACGGTGTAGACAAAGGGTGCATCTCATACAACACAAGCAATCATTCTCGGACGGTCGTCTCGGGGTTATACCTTCATCGCATGCAAACGGGACGGTTCGAGTTCGTCGAGGGAAGTAGAGGAAGTAGTCGTTCCATGACGGTAGTAGAAGTAGTGGTTCTACCGGTCCTCGTCGGTAGTGGTACACGAGCCGAAGAGGAAATGGTCGTTCATGTTCGGGAAGCGGTAGAGGTACGGGTCTTCGACAATGGTCGTCGTACACGTTTCGAGGTCGTGGTAGAGGTTCTCGCGATCTCGGCGACGGTAGTGGTACCCGTTTTCGTAGACATTCGGGTTCGTGGGTAGTTGAGCACAACCCTTTGTTGGACTTGACGGATCCGATGCCTCCGGGCGTAGCGGTACATGTTCGTTTTCGGAGAGGTACTTGGAGTTCTTCGTCTCGCAGTGTAGTGAAACTTGACGTATCCGAGAGCTCCGGGCGTCGTGGTACTTGTCGAAATCCACATCGAATGTAGTTGAACATCTTTAAACGGAACTTGGCGCATCTGATGTTCCCGGGGGTGACGGTAGTTGTGCACAATCGTTGTTGGACTTGACGGGTCCGAGGTCTCCGGGTGTAGTGGTACTTGTCGGGTCCGAGGTCTGGGGGGGGGGGGGGGGGGGGGTTCGGCGAGATGGGACCTACAGGCACGGGAAACAGCGGGGATCCACCGGATCTGACGAGGGGATCCGGTCCCCGATGGTGCGAGTTGAACATGACGACGACGAGGCCTTCGAAGCTTCGCCAGAGGCGTGCGGGCGCGGCGACGCTGCCGGAGAAGATGCAAGCGACGAGGAGGGTTCGGGATGGGGATGCCTGCGTGGCGAGGAGCGCTCAGGCTGCGGCTTGCTCGCCGGCAATGACTGGAGGCGGAAGTCGCCGGCGCAGGTTGGTACAGGAGGGCGGCTGGCGTCCTCGGGGTCCCCTGCTCGCGAGCACAGGGGTGCGCAGGGCGTAGGAGGAGGCAAACGGGCGAGGGGACGTCAGAGATGGTGCATGACAGGTTGGGTCACCGGCGCGAGCGCCATGGTGGGAGGCGGGGAGGCAGCGGCAAGGTCTTCCGGTCGTTCATGGAGGGGCAAGGCAGGGCATGAGGTAGGAGAGGGCGTCGGGGAGGATGGGATCGAGGGAGAGGGCGAGGAGGCGCTGGTTCTGCCCTCTACGCGTGACATCGCCTTGAGGGAGATGGGGATCGAGAAGGAGGAAGGAGCGGTCAGTGACGCTTGGTGGAGGGGCGCGAAGGACGAGGGGGAATCGGGCGAGAGAAGGAAACGGGCGCGGGCGCTCCTCTCCTGGCGGCGCTGGAGGGAGGATGATATGGAGAGGGTGAGATCGGGCAGAGGGGGTGCAGCGTGTGCGTTGGCGGCGCTAGAGGAGGGGACGAGGGAGAGTGGGGGTCGAGCAAAACGGGCTAGGGTCAGGAAGGAGTGGGGCGGCTGGGCCTTAGGGAGGCCGCGGATGGCTGCTGAGAGGCCTAGCTGGGCTGTGGGGAAGTAGGACGGCCTGGCCGCTAGGCTCTCTCTCTCCTAATTTTTTCCATAGCAGAAAAATAAAAGCAAAGAAAGGAAGGAGAGAAAAGAAATGGTTAGAGGAAGGACTTGGGCACGCGGACTATATTCTCGGACTCGCAAAAATGTGTACGATCCAAGAAAAATGGAGTGGGCATTTTTCAAAGTTTAAATTCAAACTCATTTGATTTAAATTCAAATGGTTCGAATAGGAGGAAGGTCCAAAAATGTTCGGATTTTTGGTGGAGCTCTGGAAAATGATGAAAGAATATATGGCAAGGTTTGAGGAGCAACTCGAAGCAGAAAAAACTTGAGAGTTTAAATTGCAAGTGTGTTTGCGGTTAATTCCAATCTAATGGAATATTATTTTATAGCTCCCTAATAATATTAGGAGGATATATGTTATAAAGAGAAAATCACCATGTGCATTTCCTTCGATTTAAATGGATCAAAGATCCATACAATTTATTTATAAAAGTTATAAGATTAATGAAATGATGGCATGATGACATGATGCGATGCAAGAGGTGACATGATGAAATGCAACACGCAAGCAAATGACATGGCAACATCAACGCATAACTGGAAGACACCTGGCGCATCGGTCTCGGGGCATCACAATACTCCACCACTACGAAAGGATCTCGTCCTGTGATCTAGGATGGCACCGGAGAGAAACAGGAGAGGAAGAGAAGAGGTAAACTAAATTGCTTCTTGGACAAACGAGTGAAACCACGAACCTTGAGAGGTTGAACAAATTGAAAGAAAGAAAAACAACGAAGATGAACAAAGTTGAAAACAATCCATTAGAAAAGAGGAACAAGGAACATTACGAGAACCCTGTAGGTTGAAAGACATAAGAATAAGGGTTGCAATGGACATGAAGTACATGCAAGCACTCCGGATGAAACGAGATGTACAATGAACAATAAGGATCAATTAAGACAACACTCCGGTTGAAAAAAGGAAGGTAAAGAATATGAGCTTGGTAAAATGAAAGCGCTTGGATGAGAGTCCGGTTAGAAGAGGAATGATAGCCACAACACTCTGGTTAAAACAAGATAGAGAAGGAATAAGACTGATGTAATTTGGGCAGCACTCCGACTGTAAATGGATGGAACTGAACATGAGCTTGACAAGATGAGACGCTACTTGATGAAATCAACAACACACTACCTCCGGAACTATTGAAAGAATGGCACAAGGGGTAAGAACAGTTTCATACAGCACTCCGGTTGAGAAGGGAGGCAAAAACTAGATAAGATGAGAGAACTTGAATGGAGGACAGGACACTCCGGTTGAATGGATAAGCAAAGGAAAGCTTATGGTCTTCACAATCCGAGATGTTGGGTGAAGAGAGCAACATCACTATGCCCCTGGAAGAAATGAAGGAATGGAATGGAATTAACGGTGGGAAAAAAGATCTTGAGAGAGCACGCTTTCAACAAATGCTAGAACAGAGTTGTTGGATTATCAACAACGAAAGGATAAGCTTGATGTGGGCTTATGGAAGACATCTCAAGATTATGAGGTGACAACCTGCCACTAACGGAAACAAAGATTGGATTGATATCAACAAGGAGACGAGAAACTTATTTCATCGGGAGGATAAATGAAGAACTTGGGTCATTTATAAGCACCATAAATAGCGACAGTCCTTAGGGAATGCTTTAGGTGAAATATTACTCAAGATAACTCCACAAAAGAGATTGATGGGTTGCAAAGGATCTCATGAACGAATTGAAAATGATGGGTTTAAAATATGTCATTCCTGACAACTTGTGAATCATGGAACATGAAGGGAAATTGTCAAGAGTGACATAACACCACCTCAAAAGATAAGAGAGAAAGAATCGCACTTCGGAATACAAGATGAAGAATGCTTGAACTCCTCAAATAAGTCATGTGTTGAACACCATGTTTATTTTTAGAGTATAGCTTGGCGGATCTTAACTTCCAGAGAAAATCTTGAAGAACAAATGCAGAATGAAAAGAATCCTTGACGAACCACCATGTAGAGCCTCCACGAAGAACTCCGGTAACAAAAGGATGATCAAACAAAAGGAAAGAGAAGTTGAAAACACAAGGTGAAGCCTTGTAATGATATAGATGGATCTTCGTGATGATAGAATTGAGTGAGCTTGGAACTCCGGGAAAATAAAAGATGAAGCATCTCGAACCGAGAAATGTGACATGATGAAAAACTTTGGAAAGAAGAAACTAGATCACTTGGATGAAACAATAATAAGAATTATGTTATGTGTATCCTTCACCAATTTAAATTGATGACAAGCAGCGGATTTGGCATACTGCTTATTCTCATTGGAAGGATTAAGAGAGATATAGCGTAAACTTGAGAAGGAATTCAACGAACCACCGGCAGGATTGGAAAAAACGAATGAATTGATATGATAACAAGGAAAAGAAATCTTGAATGAACCACCGTAAGAATTTAAAATGAACGTAGCAAAGGCACAATTCACCGGGAAGAAATAGAAAACGAACGAAGATACTTGGGAAAATTTAGATACAAGAGAACGGAGAGATCATGAACTGATTAGAGGATATTTGAACGATTCACCGGTAAGATTTGGAGAACGATAACAACATGTTGAGAATGAATAATTCTGAGATGATGGGCTCCGGAGAATCAAACTGAAAAGACTCCTGAATTGCTCCAGAAGGGTAAAAGGAATGCTCATAATCGAAAACAATTATGAGAGGAAAGCATCAAGCTAGAACCTCGCATCTTTGGAAGAACGGGTGAGGATTTAAGAGGAACTCCTCTTCGGTCTTTCAAAATCCGAGAATGACGACGAGAAACACCACCATGAATTTTTTGAGGCACTCCGGAATGAAAATTAGAAAGGTTGAACCGACGATAAAAAGAATTTGAAAGATCTTGGAGAAAGAGATAAGACTGATGATAATTCATTCTTATGTTAAACTTTGAAAAGATTTGAAAATACCTCTGAAAAATTAAAAGAGTCAGGTAAGATCCTGGGAAAAGACCTGTGGGTTAGGGCCCACTGAAAAGAAACACCGTTGAATGATTTAAAAGATATATTGCACCGCCTGAATTAAATGGCTTGAATAAGGTAAGACCTCAAAATAGCTTGAACGGAGGCAGAGTGGAAACATGAATCTTTGAGATATCTTCAGCACTCCGGAACAATTGAATAGCAAGCGAGGAATGATTAAGAGGTACACCGGCATGAGAAAGCATTTGCATCGAGGAAAAGATATGATTGGCAAAGCTTGAATTGAATCCACCGAAGAAGAAAGAGAACAAAGAATGATAAACTTGAAGCTCCGCTAGTATCTTCCTGATAATCACCAGATAAGGATATTGACGGAAAAGAATGATGATACTTCCCATCAATAAAAGGATACTTGAATAAGAAATCTGAGTCCTTGAAGAAAAAGGGGTGGGAGGGCAGGAAAACAAAGGCAATTTGGGACTAATGAAACAAACACCATTGAAAAGAAGTGATAAATGATCTTGCAATGTTGAATTGATTGGCTTAACTTGAAGAGAAGCACGCCGGTTGAGAAGAAATTGAGATGACAAATTCGATGATCAAGAAGGATTATAATTCACATAGGAATATAAGAACACCACTTAGAAAGGTATGGAATCCACATTTGTTTTTGAAGCAACTCGAATACCACAACTCAAAACAAAAAAAAGGATTTGGCTTGCAGAATAAACCGAAAACAAACATATGATAGACCCCATATCGTATCATGTGTCTGTTGGAAAGAATTCCTACGTGATACTTGAATTCCCACTTATAAACTCCCGAAATTTCTGATTATGCAATCATGTGTTGGGGACACAGGGGAAGCATAATATCTCGCCCAAACTAACAATCCCTACATCCAGCGGTATCCATCCTTCAACGCATAATCAAGAAACCTTCGGAAATCGTGTACCTCAACCTTCAAAAAGCATCCGTTATACGAGTTATGGCAATACTCCCGAACTCCCGCCCCAGTACTGGGTGGCGTCGAGGTTATCTCACCAACAACTGCATAAAAGAGATTTTCGATGTTGGCGAACTCATGTATACCAGAACTGCAACGATAAAATTGTGACGACAACACCTCAGAGCTCAACTCCCCGAGACACTGCCACAACCCCTAAATGTCAGGAGGCACCAAGAACAATGTTCTCGTCACAAGAATATCGGAACGATTCCAAGATACCCGTGTGATCCTAAAAAAATTCGTGAAATTTGAGGAGAGGAGGGTCAAAACTTCTATGCCAGGAGGCCTCACCAGAGCGGCAAAGGGACTGAGGAGTAAAAAGAATCCTACTCTCCGATATATAGATTCCTAAGACTCAAAACATTTTCTTCTAGACTCAACAACGTCAGCAATTCGATCAAGCAGGGGGCTCCTAAGTTGGGGAAGGCTCTGATTACCAACTTGTAACACCCACAATGCGGCTATATCTCCCACGTGTCGGGGCACGACTTAGAGGCATAGCCGCATGGTAGGCTTGTCGCAAGAGGGGTAGTCTTCACACATCCCATGTACTGAATAAGAAAGGGATAAAGAGTTGGGTTACAATCACCACTTCACACAATACATAAACAAATCATACATCATCCAAAGTACAATCAAGGTCTGACTACGGAACCAAAATAAAAGAAGACAACCCCAAATGCTAGATCCCCGATCGTCCCAACTGGGCTCCACTACTGATCAACAGGAAATGAAACAAAACAGCGATCAAGATCTTCATCGAGCTCCCACTTGAGCTGGGTTGCATCACCTGCACTGGTATCATCGGCACCTGCAATTGTTTGGAAGTATCTGTGTGCCACGAGGACTCAGCAATCTCACACCCGTAAGATCAAGACTATTTAAGCTTAAGTGTAGGAAAGGGTAGTGAGGTGGAGCTGCAGCACTAAGCATATATGGTGGCTAACATACGCAAATAAGAGCGAGAAGAGAAGCAACACAACGGTCGTAAGCTAGAAGTGATCAAGAAGTGATCCTGAAACTACTTATGCACAATCATAACACAAGAATCGTGTTCACTTCCCGGACTCCGCCGAGAAGAGACCATCACGGCTACACGCGCGGTTGATGCATTTTAATTAAGTTAAGTGTCAGGTTCTCTACAACCGGATATTAACAAATTCCCATCTGCCCATAACCGCGGACACGACTTTTGAAAGTTCAAACCCTTCAGGGGTGTCCCAACTTAGCCCATCACAAGTTCTCACGGTAAACGAAGGATATTCCTTCTCCCGGGAAGACCCGATCAGTCTTAGAATCCTGGTTACAAGACATTTCGACAATGGTAAAACAAGACCAGCAAAGCCGCCTGATGTGCCAACAAATCCCGATAGGATTCCCACGTATCTCGTTCTCAGGGCACACCGGATGGGCCAGACGTCGGGTTGGCATAAACCCTGGTTGCCCAGGGGGCGCCGGACATCGCCCAGTTTGGACCAACACCCGGAGGAGCACTGGCCCGGGGGTTTAAAATAAAGATGACCCTTGAGTCTACAGAACCCAAGGGAAAAAGGCTTAGGTGGCAAATGGTAAAACCAAGGTTGGGCCTTGCTGGAGGAGTTTTATTCAAAGCGAACTGTCAAGGGGTTCCCATAACACCCAACCGCGTAAGGAACGCAAAATCAAGGAACATAACACCGGTATGACGGAAACTAGGGCAGCAAGAGTGGAACAAAACACCAGGCATAAGGCCGAGCCTTCCACCCTTTAGCAAGTATATAGATGCATTAAAGTAAATAAGATATAATAATGATATCCCAACATATCCATGTTCCAACATGGAACAAACTTCAACTTCACCTGCAACTAGCAACGCTATAAGAAGGGCTGAGCAAAAGCGGTAACATAGCCAAACAACGGTTTGCTAGGAAGGTGGGGTTAGAGGCTTGACATGGCAATATGGGGGACATGATATAGCACGTGGTAGGTAGCGCGACAAAGCGATAGAGCGAACAACTAGCAAGCAAAGATAGAAGTGATTTCGAGGTATGGTCATCTTGCCTGAGATCCCGCAAGGAAGAAGAACGAGTCCATGAAGAAGACAAACGGACGTAGTCGAACGGATCCTCACAACTCCGGAATGAAACCGAAGTTAACGAGAGAAGCAACCTGGAAAGAAGCAGGCAACATAGTAAACAACCATCACATAAACATGGCATGATGCAAAACCAAGTATGATGCATGTCCGATTTAATGAGGCATGACATGGCAAAGTGCACAAACAATACTACAAGTTAAGTCGGGCTCAGTATGCAATGAGTTGCATATTGACGAAACACCACATCAATTATTTAGTTCACTCCCGGTTATGTACCCAACAAAATTAAATGTTCTTAACATGGCAAGAGGTGAAACATGAGTAGAATACACAGTTAGGCATTTTAAATGAGGCCAGAAACATCAAACAACAATTCTGGTATATCCTCATCTGCATTAGCAATTTAATGCAACTACAATTTTAAACATTTTAAATGTTATTATCATGATGCGGATGACATGTTCAAGTTATGCAATTTTTATGAAAATGTTGACATAATAAGATACGAGGCATTTGTCACCGTGGTGGAAAGAAAGGGTGCCAAGGCGACGAATTCAAAAATGATGCCACGGCAACATACCGGTTTCGGTAGCTCATGGAGATACCGGTGCAAAAGGAAATGTGGCGGGAGCGTGCAAAAGATGGTGGGGTGATCCCGGTTACCGGGTTCCCATGAGTCGATGGCACGGAAGCGAGAGACACTACGGACACGGTGTAGACAAAGGGTGCATCTCATACAACACAAGCAATCATTCTCGGACGGTCGTCTTGGGGTTATACCTTCATCGCATGCAAACGGGACGGTTCGAGTTCGTCGAGGGAAGTAGAGGAAGTAGTCGTTCCATGACGGTAGTAGAAGTAGTGGTTCTACCGGTCCTCGTCGGTAGTGGTACACGAGTCGAAGAGGAAATGCTCGTTCATGTTCAGGAAGCGATAGAGGTACGGGTCTTCGACAATGGTCGTCGTACACGTTTTGAGGTCGTCGGTAGAGGTTCTCGCGATCTCGGCGATGGTAGTGGTACCCCTTTTCGTAGACGTTTGGGGTCGTGGGTAGTAGACCTCAGTCGTTTGTTGGACTTGACGGATCCTATGCTTCCGGGCGTAGTGGTACATGTTCGTTTTCGGAGAGGTACTTGGCGTTCTTCGTCTCGTAGTGTAGTCAAAATTGACGTATCCGAGGGCTCCGGGCATAGTGGTACTTGTCAAAATTCACATCAAATGTAGTTGAACATCTTTAAACGGAACTTAGCGCATCTGATGTTCCCGGCGGTGACGGTAGTTGTGCACAATCGTTGTTGGACTTGACGGGTCCGAGGTCTCCGGGTGTACTGGTACTTGGCGTCTCGTCGTGTAGTCCTTCATCGTAGTCGGACTTGACAAAAATGCACACCGGCTGTAGTCGTGGTACTTGGCAGCAGAAAACACACAATGTGGGTACACGAACTTGTCGTAGGTAAGTTCTTTGGGGACGGCCTTCGAGCTTGCCAGCGTGTGAAGCAGGAAAAGCAGCTGCAGCCACAGGACATGGTAGCAGGGCGAGGCGGCACTGCTGATGGGGGGTTCAGCGAGATGGGACCTGCAGGCACGGGAAACAGCGGGGATCCACCAGATCTGACGAGGGGATCCGGTCCCCGATGGTGTGAGTTGAACAGGACGACGACGGGGCCTTCGAAGCTTCGCCAGAGGCTTGCGGGCGCGGCGACGCTGCCGGAGAAGATGCAAGCGACGAGGAGGGTTCGGGATGGGGATGCTTGCGTGGCGAGGAGCACTCGGGCCGCGGCTTGCTCGCCGGCAATGACTGGAGGCGGAAGTCGCCAGCGCAGGTTGGTAAAGGAGGGCAGCTGGCATCCTCGAGGTCCCCTGCCCGCAAGCACAGGGGTGCATAGGGCGTAGGAGGAGGCGAACGGTCGAGGGGACAGCAGAGATGGTGCAGGACAGGTCGGGTCGCCCGCGCGGGCGCCATGGCCGGAGGCGGAGAGGCAGCGGCGAGGTCTTCCGGGCGTTCATGGCGGGGCAAGGCAGGGGGCGAGGTAGGAGAGGGCGTCGGGGAGGATGGGATCGAGGGAGAGGGTGAGGAGGCGTTGGTTCTGCCCTCTATGCGTGACGATGCTTTGAGGGAGATGGGGATCAAGTAGGAGGAAGGAGCAGTCGGCAGCGCTTGGCGGAGGGGCGCGAAGGACGAGGGGGACTCGGGGGAGAGAAGGAAACGGGCGTCGGCGCTCCTCTCCTAGCGGCGCTGGAGGGAGGATGAGAGGGAGAGGGTGAGATCGGGCAAAGGGGGTGCAGCGCGTGCGTTGGCGGAGCTAGAGGAGGGGACGAGGGAGAGTGGGGGTCGAGCGAAACGAGCTAGGGTTAGGAAGGAGTGGGGCGGTTGGGCCTTAGGGAGGCCTCGGATGGCTCCTGAGAGGCCCAGCTAGGCTGCGTGGAAGTAGGCTGGCCTGGCCGCTGGGCTCTCTCTCTCCTAGTTTTTTCCATAGCAGAAAAATAAAATCAAAGAAAGGAAGGAGAGAAAAGAAAGGGTTAGAGGAAGGACTTGGGCACGCGGACTATATTCCCGGACTCGCAAAAATGTGTACGATCCAAGAAAAATGGAGTGAGTGGGCATTTTTCAAAGTTTAAATTCAAACTCATTTGATTTAAATTCAAATGGTTCGAATAGGAAGTGAGGGTTAGGAAGGTTCAAAAATGTTTGGATTTTTGGTGGAGCTCCGAAAAATGATGAAAGAATATATGGCAAGGTTTGAGGAGTAACTCGAAGCAGAAAAGACTTGAGAGTTTAAATTGCAAGTGTGTTTGCGGTTAATTCCAAACTAATGGTATATTATTTTATAGCTCTCTAATAATATTGGGAGGATATATGTTATAAAGAGAAAATCACCATGTGCATTTCCCTCGATTTAAATGGATCAAAGATCCATACAATTTATTTATAAAAGTTATAAGATTAATGAAATGATGGCATGATGACATTATGCGATGCAAGAGGTGACATGATGAAATGCAACACGCAAGCAAATTACATGGCAATGTCAGCGAATAACTGGAAGACACCTGGCGCATCGGTCTCGGGGCGTCACAAGGCGCCAGTGGGAGGTCACGTCCGCTCTGCCCGGGCATGAATGCGGCACCGATTCTGTGGAGCGGCGCTGACCGTTTCGGGCGGGAAGCGCGCGCGGGCGATGGAGGGGCTTTGGGTGGGCCAGGCTGGTCAGGAGCGGGCATGGCAGCTGTCCGCCTGTCCCTACTGGACGCCCGGAAACGAGAGGATGCACTGACTCTCGCGGCTAAAATCATACACTACACACCATCTCTCTGTAGGAGTAGGTCGATCTGTCGCTCTCTCTAACACACACATGCTGTTAACACACACACACACACACGCACACACACACATGTTCATAGAATAGGAAAATCGTGTGAGTGCGAAGCCAGAGGAAGTGAGATACAAATGGAGTATGTACAAGAAGTGAAGAGGTGACGAATATTCCATCAAACCTGGACTGAGGAGTAGTACTCCCTCCGTCTAGGTGTTAAGTCATCTTACGGAAATCAGATATTCCCAAAATGTTTAGGCGTCGTCCATTAACTTCGCATCTCAATCTCCTCCTGGCCTCGTTGCTAGCAAGCGTTGTTACTTAGGGAGCGTTTGGATCTTTAGCAAGAACAACTTATAGCATAGCCGGGCAAGGTTAGGCGTTTGGAACTGTTAAAATATGTTAGCTTTTGTGGCCAGCTAGCTTGGGTGGGCTAGAAAAACCTTGCTAGCTCAGGAGAGCCAGATCGGCTCGCTTCCGACGGCAAACTTCGCGTAGTAGTAACATAGACTAGTAACATATGCATGTTACTAGTCCAAGTTACTCACCACTATGACCAACCTAAGCAATGTAACCAAACGCTCCTTATTCTTCCATATTATGTCCCTCGGAAACCCAATGCATCGAGCGCAACTACGCGTTGATCAGTCAAGAAATGAAAGTCGCCTTGCATGCGAGTTAATACGTGGCCTTGCATGGTAGCTAAAACGGCATCTCTTAGTTGCTTGGATTAATTGTTGCGTTTAGAGACAGAAATCAGGGCTTTGATTGGAGGAATGACCGGTCAAGTTTTTCCTTCTCCTCCAATCTGCTTGCACCTTGGTCCTACTGCATCTTCTAACGTGACTTATTACACCTAGACGGAGGGAGTCATACGAGATACGGTGGCACACTGACTTAGGTCGAATACAAGTGCCCAAAATTGTGTGCATGTTATAATAAGGATTCACTTAAAATAGTACGTGAGCGAATAGAGGGATCAATTGGACAGTGTCCCCGAGCAGTAGCGAGATGTGTGAGGTAAGATACACCACTGGCGCTTTTAATTTTTCTTATTAATTTGTTTGTTTCACCCTCTGACTGGTGGGACCCAACATACTACATGGAGAGAGGTAAGGTGACTAAGGATGCATTATTTCTGCACCACTGTGGATAGTCTTACCACCAAAGCCACATGACACGATTATGTTTTAAATCCCAATGACTCCACACACAAAAAAACACGGCATGCTTGTCACATGAATGCAGGAATGTACAAAAGGTTATTTTCCTCTCGTTGAACATAATGGGAGGGTTGTGTAGCTGGTTAGCCTGTTCTCTCATCAAACTTGAGGTCTCGGGTTTGATAACTACACTTGAGTATAATTCGTGCCAGGAGGATTATTTGACTGCTCAAAATGGATGGATACGGAGCTATACGATCAGCTGCAGCCTCGGCGCTTGTTTTCTAGGGTTTGCACCCTTGACACTCTCTCCAGTATATATATACACGCTAGAGCCTCAATGCTTGTAGTTGCTCTCTTCACACTCTCTCACCCTCTCCAGATCTAAACAAGACTTCGTTGGCCTCTCTCTCCCCTCACTGCTGGTCTGCTTGTAGTTTCTCTCTTCACACTCTCTCACCCTCTCCAGATCTAAACAAGACTTCGTTGGCCTCTCTCTCTCCCCTCACTGCTGGTCAAAGAGCCGGCAGGATCCATCCGCCAGGAAGGGAAGGAGGCTTAACACTGTCGCTGTCGGCGAGGGAGGGAATCCACTACCGGCATAGCTGTTCACTTTCACCCAGCGGCGGCGCGGGAGGGCCTCCGACCCCTTCTTCTTCGCCGCTGTACATAGTATGGGCCAAACGGCCTCCCGTCGCCCACCGAACCACACCCCAAGAACCTTAAGGTTTAATTTACTTATTCCACATGCATTGCTCTAGCTGCATGTGGGCTTTTTCCGCTTCTACACTCGAATCTAGGTGTTGGATCAAACAGGAAAGTAGTGGGGAAAGTTGTATACCTTGAATCTAGGACGTGGTTCAAAGAGGAAAGGAATGGGGGAAAGTAGTGGGAAAAGTTGTATAGCATGAATCTAGGACGTGGTTCAAAAAGGAAAGGAAGGGTAAAGTAGTGGGGAAAGTTGTATTGCATGAATCTAAGATGTGGTTCAAAGAGGAAAGGAATGGGGGAAAGTTGTGGGGAAAGTTGTATATCATAAATCTAGGACGTGGTTCAAAGAGGAAAGGAAGGGGGAAAGTACTAGTACAGACTGGCTATCCAGCACCTACGTTGGTCGAAAAGGGAAAACAATGACAACCGTAGTACGCACATCTGTAACGAACTGATCTTTTGTTTTGGGCAGGACTAGATTTGTTGCGCTCACATAGGGAAGGGTGTCTAAAGATAACAAAACTGGCACCAACACAAATATGCTCCTTGGTTGTTTGTTCTTTGTTGCAACAGACTGTGCATCACCCCAGTACATCAGTAGATGCACATGGTGCTGGTGCGTCCACTGTCCCGTGCAACTCTTTAGCTGTTGTTAATCTAAGGCCTTGTTTGGTTAAAAACTCCCTAGTCCCTACCTGCTTGGTTCCAGGGACTAAACATGGACTAGAGGTTATTAAATGACATGCTAAAAGACCATGTTACCCCTAGTCACTGTTCAAGAAATCTTCCGATTCAGCGATTAATCTTTCAATTTATCGCTAATTGGGGGTGACCGATAAGATTATGCCTTATCGTCACCATTTATCTTTTGGACCGATTATCGCTCTGACAAGCGATTTACCAAGAATCTACCGATAAATCAAACCTATTCATAGCACTATGTTTGCAAAAACTATGTTTATTTATGTTTTGTGGACCTTGTTACGCAATATGTATTGTTGTCCTATTTTTTGTCATTACACAAGGATTCAAAGGCTAGGAATCAAGGTAACACTTATATCAAATATTGTTTTGGTGTTGGATATAGCGTATTTTAGTGTTGGGAACCTAAGATTTGCAAAAAATATCTGATTAATAGTCGACCGATAAAATCAATTAATCGGCTGATTTCCGATTAATCTCTAATCCCTAGCTGACCGAGACGATAACGATAAGCGATATCCTCAACATTGCCCCTAGTAATGAACTAATAGAGACAAGGTGCGATGCGTGGCAGGGGCAACTATTGGAAAAAGTCCCAAAAAGACTCTCCCTCGGGGTCTTCTTTCTTTAGTCCCAAATGCCCACTTTTACTCCCTAAAAGTCCCTCCTGTTTGGTTTAGATGGGACTGACACGGAGTTTTTTAGTCCCTCCACCAAAATGTCCCTATAAACAAACACCCTCTAATAATGCCTCTGGAAAATTGATGCAATGCCATAGTTAAAAGAAAATTACATGTTTAACGAATTTTATTGTTAATATAATCTCTCTGTTAATATTAATCAATGCCACCATTTGAGAAATGCTACTTTCTTGCTTTCATTCCCATTTAGATAAGGTAGATGCTTCTTTTTGTTGGCTTCTGTGTCATCCACCATTATTGACCACTAGTTGTTTAAACAGGGTTATCTACTTCACCTCGTTGCCATTGTGACCTTTTGTTGCACTACACAAAACACTTTTGTTTTAAGAGTGTTTTGTGCAGTTCAACCGAAATGTCACACCGACAACGTTGCTTGATTGCTTGATCTTAGTGGAACTGCACAAGAGGAGATCTTACTTCCTACCCGTGTTGGCAAATTTGGTTCAGATCTTCTTCTTGTGAGTTGTTTGAATTCCGCGTCATGAGAGGTCAGTACTAGCCTTCTTTCACATGATTCTGCAGTGTGCTTTCATATGTTGTGCTACTTGTATGGTAATGTTGCTTGATTTTAGTGAACTGCACAAATGGAGACAAGACTTCCAATCTGTATGTGCACCGTAATATCCCATTGAGGTAAGATAAGGATATTTCACGACTGTTGGCCTATATTTTGCCACTTTCATCAGAAAATTAATGTCATTGTTTAGTGCTATACTTGTGCAACCTAATTGACATGCCAAATCTTAAATTGAAGGCAAAGCTTATCTGTTATTGAACCAAGTGATGAAGGGGAAGAACAAGCGGAAGAAAAACAAAAATCAACTCCCGATGCTGTAATGAAGCACTGGAACTGTGATGACACAAGTAATGATATAGTTTTGCATCTTAATTTATTGCTATGGCTGGAACGAACAATTGTTTTGCCACTGGTTTGATGCCACTCTTAATGTAATACATAATTATCTCTACTTGTGCAAACAGGGATCTTCTTTGAAGATACCATATATTTTAGTGGAAGTGCACAAGAAGATGTTGGAAACATTAAACTAATCGAGGAGTATATAGTAAGCATGGCCACCATAATAGATAGCAACAATTGGTTCCGGAGAAGTGCTTTATCTGTATGCTCTACACAATAAGCCTCCTAACAAAGGTTGGTACTCGCCCACTGATTTCATCCATATGATTGAGCTTTGTCATCTCTATTGGTGTTGTGCTACTGTTTAGATACTGTCATGAAAAGGTGGTATTGTCCTTGAGAAGTGCTTCATCTGTGTTGTTTTAAATATTTCCTTTCCTTTTTTTCAAGCAAACAGGGATGCTAGCATTTAGTTATCCTCTTGTCTTTGCACAACATGATCATCCTCCTCTGAAGAAGAATATGGAGTACGTGAAGTGACTAGTTCCGATTATGCCAGGATGAAGAAGCCTTGTCTATCTTCTCATCTGAAGGAACAATTGAAGGATGGTTACATTACCCCCACAAGACCAAACTAACTTCAGCTCAGAAGGACTAACAAATCTCCATTTTCTTGCCGTGATGCGCAAGTACAATGTTGTTCTAGGATTCTTTCCGGTGAGTTCCATTTTTCTAAAAGTGTGCTCTACATGGACCATGTAGGTGTCTGTTTAAACTGTCAATTCATAGTATAGTTTGCTTTATACTAAACACTTTTTTTTGTATTTGTGCAAACAAGGGTGCTCATCTTGATTTCAATGGGAACTGCACAAAATGTTCATGAATACATTGAATCATTCATTTCCACCACAAGAAAGGAGGTGCCGAGCGAATTTGGTTTATTTTGGTGGAACTGCACAAGAAGAACAGTTGGTTTATTTAGCATGAGGTTCCATGTCAATGTCCGAACTGATGGCAAACCCTGCCCATTCCACAACCGTAGGCATTTGATATTTTGGAATGGGACAACCTTGTCAAATTTTTCTCATTGATTTTAGCAAGAAGACATGCGTTTGATATTTTCGAATGGGACGCCCTTTGCTGTCAGCAGCATCGATCCATTTTTTCTTTATTCTTTAGTTGTGAAGTAAATATTGGCACTGACATGTGAATCGCTGAGATGCATAATCATCGATTGTTTTGAATGTTCTCTATGAATTGCTAGGCTTGTGTGTTTGATTGCAATGTACAGGAATGCTAAAAAGCTGCTCAAACTCTTTGTACTCCTTCTGTTCCTTTTTACTTTGCACATTGTGAAAGTGCATACTTTTTTCTATAAGATTGGTCAAAGTAGAGATACTTTGATTGTAGACAAAACTTGTATGCAGACTAGAAAGGACCGGAGGGAGTACATGTGAAACTACTGCAAGCGAGGTGATCACCCTGGGAATAATGCTAGTACGTATTGTTTTGCATGTTCATCCAATGCCATTGATACAAGAATTCGAACTAATCGAAATAAATTCATTCATACACAGTCGGATTTCATATAAACATACCGGATTTCATTACATTTCATACATTCTGTAACATCCCAAATTTTCAATTTGGAATGTTATACATTAGGTCATCATTGCATATCATATTTTATTGCATTTTGGCTTGATCCTAGAAATTCTACGCAACTCAAGGACCCACGGAGAGAGTTGGGGATTTCGTTAATTTCATATTTGGGTTTTCTCAAATTTTGAAAAGAGGATCATTTGGTTTTGATTATTTTTCCTTCCTAATATTTCTAAAATAAAAATATATGAGAGGAGATAAAATGAATTCTCCAAGATAGATGAAATATTAGAGGAAAAATATTAAAATCAAATAAATGTTTTAATTGGATTGCAAAAAAAAAATTGCATTAGAAAAATTGCATGTTTTCAAAATTGCATTTTAGGGCCAAGAAAATGTTCATCTTGTTCTAAATATTTTATTTAGATGGTGAAAATTTGTTTTGGCATTTTTAGATTTTTATTTATTTTTCTAGGATTTATTTTCATCGGAACATAATTTAAAAAAAGTCAGCGCCCGATTGGGCCGAAGCCCAGCCGAGCCGACCGGCCCAACCCCGCGCCACCGCCTCCCTCGCGTGCCCCGTGCCCGCACCGGACTCCGCCGGAGTCCGTGAGACCGCTGCCGCCTCGGGTTGCCCCTCCCCCAAGCCGACCCCGCCCCTTCCCCTCTTAAATACCCGCTGCCACCGCCCCACCTCGTCACCCAAGCCGTAGCAGCAGCGCCCGCAGCCACCGCCGTGCCTCGCCGTCGCCCCGCGCCACACCACCCCGCCGTCGCCGCCACCCCGCAGCCCCACCTCGCCCCGCCGGAGCCGCCGCCTCGTCGCCGGAGAAGCCATTCCGATCCGATCCGTTTCGCCGTCCTTTTTTTCCGGTTTAGGTAAAAACCGACCGGTTTTTATTTAAACCCTAGTTTTTTTAGATTAGTTCGGTTTTAGTCTCTTTTTTTGGTTTACTTATTTAGCGGACGTTCGTCCGTACATTCGTTTTAACGAACGGTGTTCACTCGTTAGCCGCAGACAGCGAACGTTCGTTCGTTAGCCTGTTCGTCAGTTTTTCTTTTTCCAGGGTTGTTCCGTGATTATTTTCGATCGTGATTTCTGATCTGATTTTCGTTTATTTTACCTTTTCGCTTGTTTATTGAAATCAGGTGATTCAAGCGCCTAGATCTTCGTCTCAAAGCCCTCTTTCCATTTAACCAACTTGAACAAGATTTTGGTATTGTAAAATTTGACTTTAGTACAGATTAGTAATTGGGTCTTGTTTCTTTCGCAGTTTGAGTTTCGTTGCTCCGTTTGATTTGATTCTTTTTGCAAACCGGAGTTCTTAAGTTGAACTTTCTGGTTAGATCTTCTTATTCATGTTTTACCCGTGCATATTTGCTTGATTGCTTATGTATGCTATTGTTTGTTTGCGATAGAACACCCGGAGTGCGAAGCGTGCTACTACGAGTGTCTAGGTTTTGCGGATCATCAGCAAGGCAAGTAACACTTTGATCATACCCCTTTATCACCCAGTTTTTATGCATTAGTTCCAATCCTCAAACATTGCATGATTAGGTTGTGATATAACATGTGGGTTTGGGAAGTATTTGATGAGGTAGAACCTATTGCCCTGTTATTATCAAACCCTTGGGAGTTACTTCTACGTATTGCTTATATTGCTATGCTATGCTCGTAGACGTGGTTTGGGTGAGTGAATCCATGACAGACGTGAGATTGTTAATTAATGGTTCAACTTAAGGTGGCAACTTTAATACACATCTGGGTGGATTTCTTGTCGGGCACCTGGAGAATCCAGTGTTGTCCTAGGATATCCTGGAGTACCCGTGTGATAATCCTAAGGTCCGCCACCCAGGCTCAAAGGGAACTAAGATATTTCATGCTAGAAACTTCCGTGTGCAGCCACAAGCTATTATGGGCTCTAGCATTGTTAAGTAAGTTGCATGACCTCTTCTAGTGGTAGGCTAGCAGATGTAGATGGATGTAGGTTGGTACTGTCTACCCGGGGTGAGAGTTAATGCTTCTGAAAGACTGTGTCTTGGTCATCCATTTCTCAAACACCATGGTGTGCGAGCAATCCAATGGAGGAGATCGAGTCTTGTGGGGAAAAGTGCGCAAACCTCTGCAGAGTGTACAATCTAATCATGGTTAGCCGTGTCCCCGGTTATGGACATCTTGAGTATCTAGTACTTGGATTATCATATGTATCTCATCACTCTAATTTAATATTGTTGGGTTGATAATTACTTTTAATTAGGATTGAGTTGGAGGAACCTTCTCAATGATGTTTCAACTACCATGATAGTTAAAGAAAATCTATCCCTTCGTTGTAGGGAAAATTGGCTTTTCGCAAAACTTTAACCATAGAGCCTTTCCACCAGCCAAATATGCATGTAGTGATAGCATTATTCCATTCTTGCTCTACCGTGTTATATTGCCAGCATATTCCATGTGCTGACTCGTTTTCGGGCTACAACGTATTATGTTGCAGACTTTTCAGACGAGGACTAAGGTTCGTTAGGTCGTTGCCGTGCAGCTCAGCTATGCCGTTGGAGTTGATGGACTCACTTTATCTTCCAAGCCTTCCATTGTTATTGTATTAGATGGCCTTATGCCATATTTATTGTAATAAGTTCTCTTTTGAGACATTCGATGTAATAAGTGTGTGATTGCTACTCTATTATAAATCCTTCGAGTACTCTGTGTGTTAGCATTACCGATCCAGGGATGACACTGAAGCACAGAGACTTGACCGTTTGAGGTCGGGTCGCTACACATTCTTCAACTAAAAAGGGGTGCGCTGGATGTATAATTAATTAACCAAAGCTACCCACCTGTGTTCGGTTGAGCCGAACAGAAGCTTCAGTGACTTAACTGTAGGTGCAGTTGCGTAACTGACATGTGGCCCAAATGCATGTTGGGCCCACGTGTCAGTCAGCCAACTGCACCAGTAGTTTAGTAGAAGCAGCATCCTTCTCCAACATAGCTCTCTAACTCCACGTCGCCGCCAAGAAGCTAATCGGCCATCGGTGGTCAACCCGCCTAGCTTGTCATGGCGATTAGGGCAACTAGGAGCCCAATGATCAGGATCCCCACATGACAAACACTTTTCTTCTTGTCATTCGTCTTCTTGAAGTTCGTGTGTTGCACAGCCTTCTTCTTCCCATCAAACTTTGCTTTACCATCAAACTTTCCCTTGTTCTTGAACTTGTGGGGCTGGAAGTTCTTCTTTTGTACCAGATTGCTCGAGAATGTGTGTCCTTTGCTCTCGCCTTTTCTTCCACATCAAGAGTGCCAATGAGATCCACGAAGGAGGAAGCTTAGTGATGATACCTCCGACAACAAACTTTTCTGGTAGCATATAACCGAAGTGCTCAAGTTCTCTAGCAAATGACTGTATCTCATGAGCTTGCTCAACCACGAAGCGCTCTTCAATCATCCTGTAATCATAGAATTGCTCCATGATGTACAACTCAGTGCCAGCAACCGGAGGGTATCAGCGGTGGCCTTACTTGGACCCGAGCGGCGGCGACCTACCGTGTTCTACTCTTCCTCGTTTTCTGTGTGGCACGACCTCGTTGGCAGCGGGGCGGGGCCTCGGTGGAGCCAGCGATGTCCTCTGTCACATTGCTGGCGGCCGGCGCCTCAGCGGAGCGGGGGAAATCCCCCCTCGTTACCGGTAGGGTGGGGCCTCGGCGGAGCCAGCGGTGTCCTCTGCCTCATTGTTGGCACCGCAGGGCCTCGGCGGAGCAGGGCCTCGTCGATGCCAGCGGAGCGGGGACTCTCGAAGCCGACATTGTCCTCTGCCTCATCCTCGGTCTCACCAAACAGCGCCTCGCCCGCTTCATTGCCCTCTTTGTAGGCGGCTCCAGCCTCCGCCACCCGTATGCCGTACCGCCAGCGCTCGAGGCGGCCCTCACGGGCGGAGCGGTACGAGTCGAGCAGCGCCTCCTGCTCTGCCCACTCCGCGGCGATCTGCTCCTCCGCCTGCAGGTGCTCCTGGAGGAGATTGTGGTTGTAAGCGGCATCGGCCTGCGCCTCCCGGAACTGCTCCTCATGCTTCTGCCTCACCATGTCCATATATTGGGCATGGGCCTCGCCGATGGTCATGGTGCAATGCACCGACGAGGATGACGCGGAGGAGGGGGTTGGCGCCAGATCGTCGACTACCATGTTCTCCATTTAGACGTCGTCGTCCTCCGGCTGCCTGCCGGCCAGCGAGTCAGCAACAATGGCTGCCATCTCCTTATGGTCCATTGTACGCCCGTCCCGAAGAGCGCTGGAGCGCGAGGAAGCCATGGTGGGCAGTAGTGGTGTGGACAGGAGAAAGGGAACGGATGCGGATGACTGCGGCTATGGCCGGCGCAACCGTTTATATAGCAATGGTGGGCGGCGGAGGGACGGACGTGTGGCACCGGAGTAGCCGCCTTGGCAACCGCGTATCATTAATGTGGGCGGCAGAAGGACGGACGGACGACACTTGTGTTGTTTGAAGGCGGAGCAATCGCCTGCACCGGGAAGCGTGGTGGGCGGTGCTGACCGTTTCAGGCGGAAAGCGCGCGCGGGCGAGGGAGTTAGTCTGGGTGGGCCAGGGCAGTCAGACTCATGCTTGGCAGTGGGTCGGTCCAACAGCCGGACATGCTGGCTCGCCAGCTAGCTCGTCGAGCTGAGCGATGACAATCAGACGATGGACGTAGCTTCCGACCATGAGCCGGCGCCATTATCCAAGCCGGTTCATGCCGTGTTCACCATAGAGCAGGTGCGGCTGCACTTCGACGCCCTAATGGCGGAAGAGCTACCAGCGCAGGAGGACCTGTGCTGCAACCTCCGTCTCCTCAACAAGCACTGGTGAACAAGTGAGCAACAATGCCGTCGTGGACATGTGGCCCTATGATCTTGGCTTCCCGAATGAGCAGCGGGTGCTGTATCAGACCATCCATAGGGCCTGCGAGGCCCTCTCCGTCATCCTTCGAGTTGTTGCGCTCACCGTGGCGCCACCGTCTCGCGTTGTCAACATGGTCAACGGACATGAGGATGAGGAGATGACTTTACTTGGAGAGGATGACAGTGGGGACCCACCAGGGCCATAGCCGCACGTACGCAAGTGCCTCCTTATTAGTATATAAAACTATAAAAAATTGCTTCCTCCTGGTTTCCTGACATCGCGGTCCCACACCATTGTCAACCTATGTAGTCAATAAACGAGAGAATTGCACAAAAAGCGGCCGACAGCTGGGACCAAGTAGCTCGAGCAGTATTTGTGTTTTTGAGGTGTGAACACTGCAGAGTTTATCTTGATCGATGTTTAGCCCAGATATTAATTTTTCTCCTCTGAACAACAATGAAAACATCGCTGCAGGTATTAACTGGGCGTGTTGTGGCCCGTCTAGCCCAGGCCAATATCCAGCCCAGATATTAATTTTTTTCAAGCTGAAAATGGCTAGCCCAGCTATACTTTTTTTAGGAATACCCAGGCAAGGTCAAGTTGTTATTCTCCGCCCCGTTGGGCTGCAAATCTTTCCTAGGAGGGATGCATTAGGCTTAACAAGAAAATGGGCTTTAAGAAATAATAAATGGGATGTAATTATAAAAACTGGGCAGTAACTATAAAAAATACACCAGGCACGTAATTACTTTATAAAATATTATTTTTGGATATTGAAAATTTTAATTTAATTAATTGTTGCGAGCGCAATGTTTCGTTGGATTTTTACGTAATATAAATTTATATTGAAATTGTATTTAATCTGACTAGAAATTTTGGGATAAAAATATTTCGGATCCCATCAAAATGTGGGAAATTTTATTGAATTCTGTTTTGAGCGGTTGGTTGAAATGGGCTGTACTTTTAACATACTGTAAATGGGCTGTAGTAAATTCCATTAGAATTCAAAATTTGGCTGCACATTCTTACAAATCTCAAATGGGCTATAAGTTCTCTGCCACACACTTGTGGCCTTACTAAGTTGACGTGTCCCCTAAAAGAATAGAGTTGACGCGTATGCAAGGCTTTGTCAACTTATAGTCAACACACGGTTCTAGCAGCAGTGGCCGTTGGATGTCCATCCAACGGATGCCGTGCTTCTTCTTCAATCTCAGATATTCTAGCTTCACCCGCCCAAAAACTGATTCCTCCCCCTGACATCTGGGGCGCACCATTTCGGAAGCTGGCATGTGGGCCTACTAAGTTGACGCATACCAAGGGCTTTGTGAACTTAGTCATAAACGATTCTAGCTGCAGTGACCATACGATGTCCATCCAACGGCCGTCGTGCTTCTTCAACCTCCGGTCTTCTTGCTCCAGCCGCCCAAAGCAGCGCCGGTCGTGCCGCCTGCTCCTGCCTCCCGTGGCCGGCTGTGCTGCTGCAGAGGCCTCACCGCCCCCTACTACTCCCACCACTGGCCAGGCCATCCCTCCACTCACCCACACCCCCTGTTATTCTGCGGCGATGCCAACCTCACACCGCAGCCAAACCAGTGAACCCTCGTACTCCTCTTTGCGTGGGAATCCACTGCCGTGTCTTCCCTGGCTCCGCTCCGTCCCCTTCCTAGGCCTCGCCGTCGTCCACCGCCATGGTGCTCTCGGCGCGCCGTGGTCAGTGTGGTCAACGACCGACTTCCATCGAAAGAGTACTGTACGTGGAGAGGCTGACAGCTGGGTCCACGGCAGCCGCAAGGAAGTGCCTCCTTATTACGCGCAAAATAATTATTCCTCCACCTGACAGCGGGGACCCACCGGACGGGCCACCATATTTCGCGAAAAAACGTTTCCCCCTGACTGTTGAGACCCACCAGCTACATCCTCGCATGCAAGGAAGTGCGTCCGGGCAAAAAAATGATTCGTCCCCCTGACTGCTGTGACCCACCAGCTACATCTTCGCATGCAAGGAAGTGCCTGACAGTCGGGACCCACCTGGTCCAAGCGTACGTAGCATTTTCATTCTAGTCGCGAACGTGTACGTACATACTGGCCCATGTAGAGGCACGCACGTAGCATGTACACATACGTACAACGTCTGTGTGCAAGAAAGAAAATACGGCCACGTACGTACATACGGGCAGGGTCTCGAACGCCTACTCGCACATACGTACGGCCAGGGCTCGTGTACATGGCTGGGCCGGAACGGAGAAACAGAGTCATCGTCGTGTTCATGGGGAGCCAATTGGCTGGGTCGAAACAGAATGTGTCATCATGTTCATCAGGAGGGCTTGGACGGAACAGCCGATGGAAACGAGGCCTGGCGTACCGCACAACGGAGGAAACGGCCTTGTGTTCGGTCGACCATGTTCAAAACGGGATCCTATTCATTGGGAGGGGTCTGGCATACCGTAAAACAGAGGAAACAGACCTCCTACGGTCGAAACGGGGTCCTGTTGATCGGGAAGGGTGTGGCGTACCGCAAAACGGAGGAAAACGGACTTGTGTTGGAGCGTTACGGTCGAAACGGGGGTCCTGTTCATTGGGAGGGGTGTGGCGTACTGCAAAATGGGACTCCACGGGATACTGTTCATCTCCACCGTCGACCCCCTCCAGCCTCCACGGGCCACTGTTCATCTACCATCGACCTCCTCCAACCTCCACCTGCGACTGTTCATCCACGGGCTCCTATTCATCCAGCCTCCACCGTACGCTACTCCACCGGCTACTGTTCAACCAGCCCTCTCCACGGGCTCCTGTTCAACCACCCCTCCATGGGCTACTGTTCATCCAGCCCTCCACGGGGTAGTCCTGTTCATCCAGCCCTCCACGAGGTCCTGTTCATCCAGCCCCAACCGGCTCGATCGATCGGGGTCCTGTTCATCAAGAGGCAACACCACGGGGTCCTGTTCATCCACCCCCACCAGGAACTGTTCATCCAAACACCCCCAACAACGCTCAATGTTCATCTAGGGGCAGCATTGATCAGCTTCAGTTAGCAGCAGTGGCAAAGGAATCGCTCGATCGGGTTCAGTTAACAGCCATCGATCGATCGCTCGGGTTCAGTAACGCATAGCCTGCAGTGCAATCGCTCCGGATCAGTAGGCGAACGCCTCGCTCGGGTTCAGCTAGAGCCCAACGCCTCGCACCCACTTGCGTGCGTGTACGAGAGAAACGTGCAAACCTCCGTGCATCGCTCGGCCCCGACCACCCACCGTAACCGGGAACACCCCGATATTTTCCTCGCCCTCGCTTCTACCACGGTTTTTTCCGTCATGGACGGCCCAAAGGATGTCATGCAGCTGCGTCTCTAGCCTACCAAGTACGAAAAGCCCATTTTCTGTCATGATTTTTTGTCATAGAAGTAGGATCCCACCACATCTATGATGATACCGGGTTTTGTCACAATTATCGTCATAGAAGTATCATAAGTATTACAGAAAAAAAATTCGTTCGACCCAAAATGTCATGGATGTGTCTTTTTTTGTAGTGATGATATTCATCATATAACAGTCATAACCTAGGGTGATACAACACTAGCTCTAGTTCATAAATATAATGTAGGCATGTATTTCATAAATAGTCATACATGCTTATGGAAAGAACTTGCATGTCATCTTTTGTCCTACCCTCCCGTGGCAGTGGGGTCCTATTGGAAACTAAGGGATGTTAAGGCCTCCTTTTAATAGAACCGGAACAAAGCATTAACACACGGTGAATACATGAACTCCTCAAACTACAGTCATCATCGGGAAGTATCCCGACTTCTGTCACTCCGGGTTTGCCGACTCATAACATGTAGTAGGTGACTATAACTTGCAAAATCGCATCTAGAACATAGATATAATGGTGATAACATAAACAGTTCATATCTGAAATCATGGCACCCAGGCCCAAAGTGACAAGCATTAAGCATGGCAAAGTCATAGCAACATCATCCTCAGAACATAAAGGATACTAGGGATCAAGCCCTAACAAAACTAACTCGATTACATGATGAATCTCATCCAACTCCTCACCGACGAATGAGCCTACACTACAAAAAATATACACTTCCGTGATGATACATGTTTGTCACAGTAGGTCACGTTTTCTGTCATGCATGTACATCCATGACAATTTTATGACAGAATCAAGATAGTCATACCTGTGCTGTCGTAGAAGTGTTGCATGACATTACCAAAATTATCATCACGTTAGTGTCCACTTCCAAGATGATAAATCACGCGTCACATAAGTGCTTTCGTCAAGGGTGACCGACACGTGGCATCCACCGTAACGGAACATCGTTAAGCTATCAGGTCCAGTTTTGGATCCGATAACCCGTTAACAACCCTGACCAATGGGGATTTTCCACCTGTAAAATCATCATTGGCTGGAGGAAACACGTGTCGGCTCACCGTTGGGAGAGATGTCATCCACTCACTGGACCCAAAGCGCCTATGATACATTGACACGTGGCACGACCCAATAGAGGCCCATTCCTGTGAAAAGGCCGACCCGTTTGACTTGGTCAAAAGGTGGCGGGCCGGCCCACGGCAAACCTGTTAACGGCCTGTTCGCATATAGCCCATTTACAGCCTGCTAACCTAGGGCCCGTTTACGGCCTATCCTAATTAGGCCCACTATCGTCATCTGGGCCGTCCAATATAATTCCATCCCGTTTTAACTTCCGGCCCATGTATGGCCCATGACGTCTTTCGGCCCATATGAGGCCCTTAGTAACTCTCGGCCCATTAACGGCCCGTGGTAAAACAGGCCCGTAATGAACAGTGTATCACTTTATGCCCATTAACGGCACGTGGTGAAACTGGCCCGTAATGAACAGTGTATCACTTTATACCCATTAACAACCCATTATTCCATTGGGCCGGTTCTAGCCCATGTTATCTTTCGGCCTTCTCAGGGCCCATTTATTCTTGGGCTCATTTCTAGCACTCGTTTACTTATAGCCTGTTACTATCATTTTCTGCTCGTGGGCCAAATTCAGCCCGTGGTTACATTCGGCCCGTTTGTGGCCCGTTAATACGTTGGGCCATTTTCATAGCGTCATCAAATATGGCCGATTAACGTTGGCCCGTTATGGTCGGCCCATGAATGGACAATTTCAACTCTAGCCCATTTACGACCATAATGTGGTCTGTTAATGGCCCATGTTTGGCCAACCGATCATACGACCCGTAGAAGGCCCATTGATGATACGGCATGTAGAAGGCCCATTGTGTCTACGACCCGTATAAGGCCCATTGTTTCTACGCCGCAGAAGGCCCATTGTTTCTACGACCCTTAGAAGGTGCATTGTTTCTACGGCCCGTAGGAGGCCCATGTTAACTACAGTAAATATGTAGCCCATGGTTATTGTGGCCTAGTTTTAAAAAATAGGTTATTGCGGCAACTAGAAAACCGCGGAAAAAGAACTGCACTGACTACAAGAAAACAAATAAACAAGACAATAAGGAAATAAATAAGCGAGCAACTTACGCTATGCTATCACGGCTATTACACATATTACATCCACTGGGCATCAAGGTTAGCCACCAGTGCAAATATAGGGAACAAATCAGCATATAAATGCCGCAGCAAAACAAGTCCAGAACTGAAACCACTTCAGAAGAGCTCAAGAAACAATATCCTGAGTACCCATAATGCTGGCAAGATGCTTAGCAAGCTTATTAACTTTCTCTTGCTTGGCGCTTAAATCCTCCAACACTTGCTATTGCACTAGAAAGTATGCATCTGAATTCTGCAGGGACTTCCTCAGTCCTTCGACTTCCTGTCGCATAACATCTGATCGATGTCTTTTAACTTGAAGTTGAGACTCAAGAAGCCGAACTGATTCAGACAACGAGTTCGAAGAGCTGGTGCCAGTAGTAGTAGCCAGTAACTCGAACACTACATCAAAACATGACTTTGGGATTGTCTCAGTGTCTTCAATATAGTTTTTATCAGCTTTCTTGGAGACCAACATGGATGTATCACTATCTTGAACCTTATATGCATTACTTCCTTTACCATTGCATAACAGGGTACTCTTCTCCAATATTTTATCCGCGTTCTAAAAGAGAAACAAACAAACACATCACAAGTTTACAATGTAGTATATGAAACTCATTTTGGTAAACCAGTTCAGTAGTAAGGTGGACAGGATAACAACATGAAACAAACATATATCTATGTAGTATGGTCACTGTATGGTCTATATCATTCTACTTTATGTTGCCAAATCAAGATAGATACAGTTCAAATCATATCTATTTACGATAAAGCAGCATAGACAGAATATAAGTGTGGGAAACTACACAACAATAACAACACTTGTAATGTGCATGGCATGAGAACATAACTGTTTATTCAATTGAAACTGAAATCAACATAGAGCAAGTTATAACAGCAAACACATTAAAGAAACAGGTTTAAAACATACCTGTTGCGCCATTGGAGTTTCAATTGCATCCTTCAAATTTGAAATTAGTTGGTATGAGTAAATACAGTGATGCAAGAGCAAAGTAGTATCAACCATAGCTACGGAACCTGACCTGAGAACAATTCTTCTTCTGCTTTAAGCGTTGACTTGGGGTTCAGAGTGGTGGTCCTCGTGCTTTGGGCACTTCAGTTGCCTTACTAACTGCTCGTGTTTGGGTGCTCAGTGGTGGAGATATTGTTGTGTCAACGGGAACTGGATTACTATCTGGTGGGGTTGGGGTTAGAAGGGGTGTAGCTGGTTCTTTGTCCAACTGGGTAGGGGTACAATCTGCGTGAGTCTGGGTTATGTGTGGTGGGGCTGGTACTTGGGCAAGTACAACCGTGGTTCTATCTCCATTGGCAGGTAGCACGATCTTTTCTGAAGACCGTGTTTTACTCCCACAGATACTGCCATCACCCCCTCTAGTTGAAATGGCTGATAGACAAGGAAAGTAATTGAATGTACAGACATTGTAAGATAGACAGGTGCAATGGGTAGTAGGGAAGAAAACATGGCATGAAATAATTCACATTTATGTTGTCTAACCAAACAGAATAGCATGGCATAATTTCACATATATGATGGCTAATTAAACAGGATAGCATGACACAATTTCACATGTATGATGGCTAACTAAACATGATAGAATGACATACTTCAAAATATGATGACTATGTAAATAGGATGACATGATATTGTTGGAAATATGCCCTAGAGGCAATAATAAATTGGTTATTATTATATTTCCTTGTTCATGATAATCGTTTATTATCCATGCTATAATTGTATTGATAGGAAACTCATATACATGTGTGGATACATAGACAACACCATGTCCCTAGTAAGCCTCTAGTTGACTAGCTCGTTGATCAATAGATGGTTACGGTTTCCTGACCATGGACATTGGATGTCATTGATAACGGGATCACATCATTAGGAGAATGATGTGATGGACAAGACCCAATCCTAAGCCTAGCACAAAGATCGTGTAGTTCGTATGCTAAAGCTTTTCTAATGTCAAGTATCATTTCCTTAGACCATGAGATTGTGCAACTCCCGGATACCGTAGGAATACTTTGGGTGTGCCAAACGTCACAACGTAACTGGGTGGCTATAAAGGTACACTACAGGTATCTCCGAAAGTGTCTGTTGGGTTGGCACGAATCGAGACTGGGATTTGTCACTCCGTGTAAACGGAGAGGTATCTCTGGGCCCACTCGGTAGGACATCATCATAATGTGCACAATGTGATCAAGGAGTTGATCACGGGATGATGTGTTACGGAACGAGTAAAGAGACTTGCCGGTAACGAGATTGAACAAGGTATCGGGATACCGACGATCGAATCTCGGGCAAGTATCATACCTCTAGACAAAGGGAATTGTATACGGGATTGATCGAATCCTCGACATCATGGTTCATCCGATGAGATCATCGTGGAACATGTGGGAACCAACATGGGTATCCAGATCCCGCTGTTGGTTATTGACCGAAGAACGTCTCGGTCATGTCTGCATGGTTCCCGAACCCATAGGGTCTACACACTTAAGGTTCGATGACGCTAGGGTTATAAAGGAAGTTTGTATGTGGTTACTGAATGTTGTTCGGAGTCCCGGATGAGATCCCAGACGTCACGAGGAGTTCCGGAATGGTCCGGAGGTAAAGATTTATATATGGGAAGTCCTGTTTTGGTTACCGGAAAAGTTTCGGGTTTTACCGGTAGTGTACCGGGACCACCGGAGGGGTCCGGGGGTCCACCAAGTGGGGCCACCAGCCCCGAAGGGCTGCATGGGCCAATTGTGGGAGGATACCAGCCCCAGGTGGGCTGGTGCGCCCCCCCACCAAGGCCCAAGGCGCCTCCAAGAGGGAAGGGGGGCAAACCCTAGGGCAGATGGGCCCTAAGGCCCACCCCAAGTGCGCCTCCCCCTCTCCCCCTTGTGGCCGCCACCCAGATGGGATCTGGGGGGCTGCCGCCACCCCTAGGGAGGGAACCATAGGTGGGGGCGCAGCCGCTCCCCTCCCCCTATATATACTTGAGGTTTGGGCTGCCCAAGAGACACGAGTTCCTCTCCTTCTTGGCGCAGCCCTACCCCTCTCCCTCCTCGTCTCTTCCGATGCTTGGCGAAGCCCTGCTGGAGTACCACGCTCCTCCACCACCACCACGCCGTTGTGCTGCTGCTGGATGGAGTCTTCCTCAACCTCTCCCTCTCTCCCTTGCTGGATCAAGGCATGGGAGACGTCACCGGGCTGTACGTGTGTTGAACACGGAGGTGCCGTCCGTTCGGCACTAGGATCATCGGTGATTTGGATCACGACGAGTACGACTCCATCAACCCCGTTCTCTTGAACGCTTCCGCGTAGCGATCTACAAGGGTATATAGATGCACTCTCCTTCCCCTCGTTGCTGGTTTCTCCATAGATAGATCTTGGTGACACGTAGGAAAATTTTGAATTTTTGCTACATTCCCCAACAGTGGCATCATGAGCTAGGTCTATTGCGTAGATTCTATGCACGAGTAGAACACAAAGTAGTTGTGGGCGTTGATTTTGTTCAATATGCTTACCGTTACTAGTCCAATCTTGATTCGGCGGCATTGTGGGATGAAGCGGCCCGGACCGACCTTACACGTACTCTCACGTGAGACTGGTTCCACCGACTAACATGCACTAGTTGCATAAGGTGGCTAGCGGGTGTCTGTCTCTCCCACTTTAGTCGGATCGGATTCGATGAAAAGGGTCCTTATGAAGGGTAAATAGCAATTGGCATATCACGTTGTGGTTTTTGCGTAGGTAAGAAACGTTCTTGCTAGAAACCCATAGCAGCCACGTAAAACATGCAAACAACAATTAGAGGACGTCTAACTTGTTTTTGCAGGGTATGCTATGTGATGTGATATGGCCAAGAAGAATGTGATGAATGATATGTGATGTATGAGATTGATCATGTTCTTGTAATAGGAATCACGACTTGCATGTCGATGAGTATGACAACCGGCAGGAGCCATAGGAGTTGTCTTTATTAATTGTATGACCTGCGTGTCATTGAACAACGCCATGTAATTACTTTACTTTATTGCTAACCGGTAGCCATAGTAGTAGAAGTAATAGTTGGCGAGCAACTTCATGGAGACACGATGATGGAGATCATGGTGTCATGCCGGTGACAAGATGATCATGGAGCCCCAAGATGGAGATCAAAGGAGCTATATGATATTGGCCATATCATGTCACTATTATTTGATTGCATGTGATGTTTATCATGTTTTTGCATCTTGTTTACTTAGAACGACGGTAGTAAATAAGATGATCCCTCATAATAATTTCAAGAAGGTGTTCCCCCTAACTGTGCACCGTTGCGACAGTTCGTTGTTTCGAAGCACCACGTGATGATCGGGTGTGATAGATTCTAACGTTCACATACAACGGGTGTAAGACAGATTTACACACGCGAAACACTTAGGTTGACTTGACGAGCCTAGCATGTACAGACATGGCCTCGGAACACAAGAGACCGAAAGGTCGAGCATGAGTCGTATGGTAGATACGATCAACATGAAGATGTTCACCGATGATGACTAGTCCGTGTCACGTGATGGTCGGACACGGCCTAGTTGACTCGGATCATGTAATCACTTAGATGACTAGAGGGATGTCTATCTGAGTGGGAGTTCATAAGATGAACTTAATTATCCTGAACATAGTCAAAAGGTCTTCGCAAATTATGTCGTGGCTCGCGCTTTAGTTCTACTGTTTAGATATGTTCCTAGAGAAATTTAGTTGAAAGTTGGTAGTAGCAATTATGCGGACTAGGTCCGTAAACTGAGGATTGTCCTCATTGCTTCATTGAAGGCTTATGTCCTTAATGCACCGCTCAGTGTGCTGAACCTCGAACGTCGTCTGTGGATGTTGCGAACATCTGACATACACATTTTGATAACTACGTGATAGTTCAGTTAAACGATTTAGAATTGAGGCACCGAAGACGTTTTGAAACGTCGCGAAACATATGAGATGTTTCGAGGGCTGAAATTGGGATTTCAGGCTCGTGCCCACATCAAGAGGTATAAGACCTCCGACGATTTTCTTAGCCCACAAACTAAGGGAGAAAAGCTCAATTGTTGAGCTTGTGCTCAGATTGTCTGAGTACAACAATCATTTGAATCGAGTGGGAGTTGATCTTCTAGATGAGATAGTGATGTTTCTCCAAAGTCATTACCACCAAGCTGCTAGAGCTTCGTGATGAACTATAATATATCAGGGACATATATGATGATCCTTGAGATATTCGCGATGTTTGTAGAAATCAAGAAGGAGCATCAATTGTTGATGGTTGGTGAAACCACTAGTTTCAAGAAGGGCAAGGGCAAGAAAGGGATACTTCATGGAACAACAAATCAGTTGCTGTTCTAGTGAAGAAACCCAAAGTT
The DNA here is from genome assembly GCF_018294505.1 of Triticum aestivum. Lineage (NCBI taxonomy): Eukaryota > Viridiplantae > Streptophyta > Magnoliopsida > Poales > Poaceae > Triticum > Triticum aestivum. The sequence continues at coordinate 92,264,669 of NC_057809.1, forward strand.
GAACCCAAGCCCGAGACTAAGTGCTTCTGTAATAAAGGGAACAGCCACTGGAGCAGAATTACCCTAGATACTTGGTAGATGAGAAGGCTGGCAAAGTCGATAGAAGTATATTGGATATACATTGTGTTAATGTGTACTTTACTAGTACTCCTAGTAGCACCAGGGTATTAGATACCGGTTCGGTTGCTAAGTGTTAGTAACTCGAAATAAAAGCTACGGAATAAACGGAGACTAGCTAAAGGTGAGATGACGATATGTGTTGGAAGTATTTCCAAGGTTGATCAAATATCGTACGCTCCCTCTACCATCGAGATTGGTGTTTGCGTTGAGCATAGACATGATTGGATTATGTCTATCGCAATACGGTTATTCATTTAAGGAGAATAATGGTTACTCTGTTTATTTGAATAATACCTTCAATGGTCTTACACCTAAAATGAATGGTTTATTGAATCTCGATCGTAGTGATACACATGTTCATGCCAAAGATAAGATAGTAATGATAGTACCACCTACTTGTGGCACTGCCACGTAAGTCATATCGGTATAAAACGCATGAAGAAGCTCCATGTTGATGGATCTTTGGGCTCACTCGTTTTTGAAAAGTTTGAGACATGCGAACCATGTCTATTGGTGTATATGCATGAAGAAACTCCATGCAAATGGACCGTTTGGACTCACTTGATTTTGAATCACTTGAGACATGCAAATCATACCACATGGGCAAGATGACTGAAAGCCTCGTTTTCAGTAAAATGGAACTAGAAAGCAACTTGTTGGAAGTAATACATTTTGATGTGTGCAGTCCAATGAGTGCTGAGGCATGTAGTGGATATCGTTATGTTCTTACTTCACAGATGATTTGAGTAGATGTTGAGTATATTTACTTGATGAATCACGAGTCTGAATTATTGAAAGGTTCAAGTAATTTCAGGGTGAAGTTGAAAGATCGTCGTGACAAGAGGATAAAATATCTATGATATGATCATAGAGATGAATATCTGAATTACGAGTTTGGCACAGAATTAAGACATTGTGGAAATTGTTTCACAACTAATACAGCCTGGAACACCATAGTGTGATGGTGTGTCCGAACATCATAACTGCACCCTATTGGATATGATGCATACCATGATGTCTCTTATCGAATTACCACGATAGTTTATGGGTTAGGCATTAGAGACAACCGCATTCACTTTAAATAGGGCACCACGTAATTCCGATGAGATGACACCGTATGAACTATGGTTTAGAGAAACCTAAGCTGTCATTTCTTAAAAGTTTGGGGCTGCGACGCTTATGTGAAAAAAGTTTCAGGCTGATAAGCTCGAACCCAAAGCGGATAAATGCATCTTCATAGGACACCCAAAACAGTTGGGTATACCTCCTGTCTCAGATCCGAAAGCAATAAGGGATTGTTTCTAGAATCGGGTCCTTTCTCGAGGAAAAGTTTCTCTCGAAAGAATTGAGTGGGAGGATGGTGGAGACTTGATAAGGTTGTTGAACCGTCTCTTCAACTAGTGTGTGGCAGGGCACAGGAAGTTGTTCCTGTGGCACCTACACCAATTGAAGTGGAAGCTTATGATAGTGATCATGAAACTTCAGATCAAGTCACTACCAAACCTCGTGGGATGACAAGGATGCGTACTACTTCAGAGTGGTACGTAATCCTGTCTTGGAAGTCATGTTGCTAGACAACAATGAACCTACGAGCCATGGAGAAGCGATGGTGGGCCCGGATTCCGATAAATGGCTCGAGGCCATAAAATCCGAGAGAGGATCCATGTATGAAAACAAAGTGTAGACTTGGGCAGAACGGCTCGATGGTCGTAAGGCTATTGAGTATAGATGGATTTTAAAAGGAAGACGGACAATGATGGTAAGTATCACCATTAAGAAAGCTCAACTTGTCGTTAAGATGTTTTCCGACAAGTTCGAGAAGTTGACTATGATGAGACTTTCTCACTCGTAGCGATGCTAAGAGTCTGTTGGAATTATATTAGCGATTACTGCATTATTTATGAAATCTTGCAGATAGGATGTCAAAACATTGTTTCCTCGACGATTTTCTTGAGGAAAGGTTGTATGTGATACAACCGGAAGGTTTTGTCAATCCTGAAAGATGCTAATAAGTATGCAAAGCTCCAGCAATCCTTCTAAGGACTGGAGTAAGCATCTCGGAGTTGGAATGTATGCTTTGATGAGATGATCAAAGATTTTGGGTGTATACAAAGTTTATGAGAAACTTGTATTTCCAAAGAAGTGAGTGGGAGCACTATAGAATTTCTGATGAGTATATGTTGTTGACATATTGTGGATCAGAAATGATGTAGAATTTCTGGAAAGCATATAGGGTTATTTGAAAGTGTTTTTCAATGGAAAGCCTGGATTAAGCTACTTGAACATTGAGCATCAAGATCTATAAGGATAGATCAAAACGCTTAATGGTACTTTCAAATGAGCACATACCTTGACATGATCTTGAAGGTGTTCAAGATGGATCAGCCAAAGAAGGAGTTCTTGCCTGAGTTGTAAGGTATGAAGTTAAGACTTAAAGCTCGACCACGGCAGAAGAAAGAGGAAGGACGAAGGTCGTCCCCTATGCTTTTGTCATAGGCTCTATACGGTATGCCATGCTGAGTACCGCACCTGATGTGTGCCTTGCCACATGTCTGGCAAGAGGGTACAAAGGTGATCCAGGAGTGGATCACTAGATAGCGGTCAAAATTGTCCTTGGAGTAATAAGGACATGTTTCTCGATTATGGAGGTGATAAAGAGTTCGGCGTAAAGGGTTACATCGATGCAAGCTTTAACACCTATCCGAATGACTCTGAGTAGCAAACCGGATACGTATAGTGGAGCAACCATTTGGAATAGCTCCAAGTGGAGCGTGGAAGCAGCATTTATAATATGACCTAGAGATTTGCAAAGTACATACGGATCTGATTGTTGCAGACCCGTTGACTAAAACCTCTCTCACAAGCAAAACATGATCAAACCCCAGAACTCATTGAGTCTTAATCACATGATGATGTGAACTAGTTTAGTGACACTAGTAAACTCTTTGGATGTTGGTCACATGGCGATGTGACCTGTGAGTGTTAATCACATGGCGATGTGAACTAGATTATTGACTCTAGTGCAAGTGGGAGACTGTTGGAAATATGCCCTAGAGGCAATAATAAATTAGTTATTATTATATTTCCTTGTTCATGATAATCGTTTATTATCCATGCTAGAATTGTATTGATAGGAAACTCAGATACATGTGTGGATACATAGACAACACCATGTCCCTAGTAAGCCTCTAGTTGACTAGCTCGTTGATCAATAGATGGTTACGGTTTCCTGACCATGGACATTGGATGTCGTTGATAACGGGATCACATCATTGGGAGAATGATGTGATGGACAAGACCCAATCCTAAGCCTAGCACAAAGATCGTGTAGTTCGTATGCTAAAGCTTTTCTAATGTCAAGTATCATTTCCTTAGACCATGAGATTGTGCAACTCCCGGATACCGTAGGAATACTTTGGGTGTGCCAAACGTCACAACGTAACTGGGTGGCTATAAAGGTACACTACAGGTATCTCCGAAAGTGTCTGTTGGGTTGGCACGAATCGAGACTGGGATTTGTCACTCCGTGTAAACGGAGAGGTATCTCTGGGCCCACTCGGTAGGACATCATCATAATGTGCACAATGTGATCAAGGAGTTGATCACGGGATGATGTGTTACGGAACGAGTAAAGAGACTTGCCGGTAACGAGATTGAACAAGGTATCGGGATACCGACGATCGAATCTCGGGCAAGTATCATACCGCTAGACAAAGGGAATTGTATACAGGATTGATCGAATCCTCAACATCGTGGTTCATCCGATGAGATCATCGTGGAACATGTGGGAACCAACATGGGTATCCAGATCCCGCTGTTGGTTATTGACCGGAGAACGTCTCGGTCATGTCTGCATGGTTCCCAAACCCGTAGGGTCTACACACTTAAGGTTCGATGACGCTAGGGTTATAAAGGAAGTTTGTATGTGGTTACCGAATGTTGTTCGGAGTCCCGGATGAGATCCCGGACGTCACGAGGAGTTCCGGAATGGTCCGGAGGTAAACATTTATATATGGGAAGTCCTGTTTTGGTTACCGGAAAAGTTTCGGGTTTTACCGGTAGTGTACCGGGATCACCGGAGGGGTCCGGGGGTCCACCAAGTGGGGCCACCAGCCCCGAAGGGCTGCATGGGCCAAGTGTGGGAGGGGACCAGCCCTAGGTGGGCTGGTGCGCCCCCCCACCAAGGCCCAAGGCGCCTCCAAGAGGGAAGGGGGGCAAACCCTAGGGCAGATGGGCCCTAAGGCCCACCCCAGGTGCGCCTCCCCCTCTCCCCCTTGTGGCCGCCACCTAGATGGGATCTGGGGGGCTGCCGCCACCCCTAGGGAGGGAACCCTAGGTGGGGGCGCAGCCGCTCCCCTCCCCCTATATATACTTGAGGTTTGGGCTGCCCAAGAGACACGAGTTCCTCTCCTTCTTGGCGCAGCCCTACCCCTCTCCCTCCTCGTCTCTTCCGATGCTTGGCGAAGCCCTGCTGGAGTACCACTCTCCTCCACCACCACCACGCCGTTGTGCTGCTGCTGGATGGAGTCTTCCCCAACCTCTCCTCCCCTTGCTGGATCAAGGCGTAGGAGACGTCACCGGGCTGTACGTGTGTTGAACACGAAGGTGCCGTTCGTTCGGCACTAGGATCATCGGTGATTTGGATCACGACGAGTACGACTCCATCAACCCCGTTCTCTTGAACGCTTCCGCGTAGCGATCTAAAAGGGTATATAGATGCACTCTCCTTCCCCTCATTGCTGGTTTCTTCATAGATAGATCTTGGTGACACGTAGGAAAATTTTGAATTTCTGCTACGTTCCCCAACAAATATAACTATATGATGTGTCTATTAAAGTGGTTGGCATGCCATAAATCACAAACATGCCATCGATGGCAACATGATGGAATGATATAATTCACGGATAGAATGACATAATTCAAAATATGATGACTATGTGAACAGGATGAGATGATATAACTATATTATGTCTTTAGAAAATGGGTTGGCATGCCATAATTCAGATACATGTTGTCTATGTAAACATCATGGCATGATATAATTCAAATATATGATTTATATACTAAGGAAGTGAGTAGAGGGCAATCGCGTATATGATGTGTCAACTAAGGAGATGGCATTCAATATTGCGTATATGATGTAAAAACTAAGCATTGCAATACAACATAATTCAGATACATGTTGTCTATGTAAACATCATGGCATGATATAATTCAAATATATGATTTATATACTAAGGAAGTGAGCAAAGGGCAATCGCGTATATGATGCGTCAACTAAGGAGATGGCATTCAATATCGCGTATATGATGTAAAAACTAAGCATTGCAATACAACATATGCATGATATGAGTAATATAACCCTGCCAAGTTTGAGCATACACCTCAGGGGGATAATAGGACTGGTCATCTGCCTTTGAATCCTCCTCTGAAGAGCTATCTGTAACCAAAAAGATATCTGCTTCGGTAGGTAGCATTGTCTGCTCTGAAGACCTTGTTTTCACTCCAGATTTCTCCATCACCAATTCAAATGGCTAATGCACAGGAAGAGCAGTTGAATATACAAACATTGTCGACAAAAGCAATGAGAAATACAAAAAAAGGACGACATGATATAATTCACATATATGACGCTTGGCTAAATAGCATGGCATTGCATAACTCACATATATAATGCCTTGCAACAAGATAGCATTGCATAATTCACATATATAATGTCTTGGAACACGATGGCATTGCATAATTCACATATATGGTAATTAGACACTAAACAGGTGGCATTCACACAAAGCATGTCTAAACTAAGCAAATGACATAGCAATGCAAGATACCATACGCACGATATGAGCAACATAACCCTGCCAAGTTGGAGCATGCACCTCAGGGGAAAATAGGACTGGTCATCTGTCTCTGAATCCTCCTCTGAGGAGCTATCTGTAACCAGCAAGACATGCGCTTCGTCAGATAGCATTGTCTGCTCTGAAGACCTTGTTTCCACTCCAGATTTTTCCATGACCGTGCCAAATGGCTGATGCACAGGAAGAGTAATTGAATGTATTAAAACTGTTGACAAATTTAACACGTAATAAAAAATGATGTCATGATATAATTCACATATAAGATGGCTGGCTAACCAGGGTGGCATTGCAAAATTCACATATATGATGCCTAGCTAAACAAGCACATATACAATAAAGAAACTAGACAGATGGCATTGACACAAAGCATGTCCAAACTAAGCAGATGACATCTTTGATGTATACAGTAAGCAATGCAAGGCACCATATGCATGATATTACCAACATCAGCATGCCAAGTTAGAGCGAAGACCTCATGGGGTAAATAGGAGTAGTCTTCTACTTACGAATCCCCCTCAGAATAGTTATCTTCCTCTTGATTATGATCCGAAATGGTGGAGGGGGGCTGCCTTTGCACCCACCATGGAGCGACGTATGCATGAAATTTTATTTCCACGCAAGGCTTGTCTCTTTTGCTCTACATGTTCAGTTCCATTGTGTACAATAACTGACATGCATAGGAATAAAACATAGTGAGATTATGTAAGGAGTGCATGCACAAATCCAGAGTGATGGTAGCAAACTGCGGATAGATCCAAACCAATGATAGCAGGCAGATAATAGCTTTAGTTAAAAAATACAGATAATGGCTCCTTTAATGTTTGTTTGCACCCAACATGAAACTCATAGTAGACACCCGAGATTAACCAGATAGTAGATAGATAGTACTGATTGCTGCCCCAATATGTACCCCACAACCATTTAAAAACTCAAGTTTCAGCATAAGTTTGGACCTAACTCGGAGTCTAACAGGTGAACACGATGATAAAGTAGCATGTCATCATATTAAGCGATGCATAACGTAAGAAGACACGGAAGAGTGCGACCTCTCTTGCGGACCCGTGTAGTCCTCAAGGTCATCTGCTCAATTGATGATGGTAATGTAGTTGTCGTGGCTGCCGGCGGCGGGGAAGAAGATCTGAGGCGGCGAAAGACAGTCTGGAGAGCAGATCCCTGCTGTGGTGAACCCTTCCGTCGTTGGAGCAGCTGAGTTGGGGTGGAACACAACACCGCAGGAGCAGGACAAACCACACAAGGTTTTCTTTGACACATATCTGTAATAGAAGTAATTGTGTTTGGTTCACAAGAATTGGAAGATCACAGGATGCAAGGAAGCATGGTGAGGTTAAGTCAAACCAGAAGAAAATGTACGGTTATAATGCTATTATGCTACTATCTCTTAGTCTTCTGCTTCATGAATAGGAATTTCGAAAGGAGGACAAGTGAAAATTAAAATTCCTACGGTTTTTCTTTCAAGGAGACACTAAAGGAACAAACCCTACAGTTTTCCATTGCTCCATTCCTCTGCACCAAATTCATGAAAAGTAATACCATCTGAAACTTTCCAATTCCTATGTTTTTAATTCACTTTTCCTTTCAAGCATAGGTGATTCTAGTAGGCAGGCTTGAGTAAGGAAAAGCCTACACTAAAAAAATGTTTTTGTGCTACTTCTATTACTTTGGACCCAGGCCACTTCCCTACTAGCTCAACTCCCAGGGCCATCGACAAATGCACAGCTCAAACGCGCAGAGATAAATAATGATGGCGTTCAAGAGAGTCCATCACGGATAGCTAAGTTGCCTGGTACCTCACTGCTTGTCATATAGTAGGATAAAATAATCGTATTTCCCGTTACTCCATGTGCTTAGTGGACAACATATATAACATGTACAGTAAAAAAAGATATGCAACAAGTGTACAACCTCTTTGGCAAAGCCATGTCGATCTCAGCGTGATTGGGTTGGCCGGTGAGGATGCTCCGGCTGACTTGGCTGTCGGAGGAGGGGAAGAATATCTTAGGCGTCTGGAGATGGAGCCTGTTGTACTGCTCCGCTGTGATGGAGGGTTTCGTCATTGGAGCAGCTTCGGTGAGTTGTACGACGCCGAGGCTGAAGCAGGACAGGAGAGACAATGTTAACCTGAGTGGAATTCTAATAGCATCTCCAATAGATGACATAAAATACATAACCACAAAGTGCTAGATGTAAAATACATCGGCCGCTCATCTCTGAACTTAACCGTCGAAACTGAATTTAACTGTCAAAACTAAACTTGACTGTCGAAACTAAATTTTGATGTCGAAACAGAACACACTAGAGGTGAGGCTACACGGCAGTCGGATGACTTTTTCATCTCTCGTCAGTTGATTTTACAGCCATTGGATACGAAATCAAGGGCCTACAGTTCATCTTCAACCTCCACCCCCCTGAGCCGCCAGCCACCACCGGCCAAACAACTGCCCACGACCGGCGGTGCGCCGCCCCGCCCGCCCCGAAAACACTCCCCATCGCTGGTCCGCCGCCGCCCTGGCCATCCCTCTAGCCCCCCCCCTCGTGCCGAGCTTTTTCTCCGACGATCCCCACGCCACTGCCCCACCACTGCTGGCGACCATCGCCCCCACCCTGAACCCTAAGATAGATAGTGGGGTACCTTTCCAGCGAGCCCCCTCCCCGCTGCGGCTGGTTCTTCCTTAACTCCGGTGAGCACCCCCACCCCCTGAAAATCAACTGACCCAAAAGTCGATTCAGTCGACAGAAGTGTAGCTTAATCGGAGTAGCATCGCAAGCAAGAGCAAGAGCGAGAGCAGCAGCGCGAGCAAGAGCAAGAGCAGACAAGGCAGGGGACCAAGAGCAAGAGCAGACAAGGCAGGGGACCAAGAGCAAGAGCAGACAAGGCAGGGGACCAAGAGCAAGAGCAGAGCAGCAGCGTGAGCGAGAGCTAAAGCAGCAACAACTCCTACAGATGTGGACGTCGCCGCCGAAGGAGCGACGCCGTGGAGGAAGTGGCCGGCAACACCGCCGTGGATGGAGCCGCGTCGTGTTGGCTCGGGACCAAGCGCTGGCAGCACCGTGAGATCTAATCAAGAAGAAAATGCGGCGATTAGCGACAACCTCTTTGGTGGCGCCAATTAGGCCGCAGCTTCATCCGACGAAACAGTGATGATGATGCTCTTCCAGTGGTGCAAGTGAAGACGGCGATGTGGGAATGGAGGTGGTGCGAAAGACGAGGGGAACGTTGGGGCAGCTCCTTGGAGGTGGAGGACGGGGTGGCTGAACCGGTGGGACGACCAGATCGACGACGAATCCTCATCCGGTACGGTGGATGAGGGACGTCGAGGTGTTGCTGTAAACGACGTCGTCGGGGAAGATGCTCCGGCTGGGTGGCGGACGGAGGAGGGTGTGGGGCTTCGCGGGTTTTCCCGGCCTCAGTGTACGAATGGGTGGGCGGATGGGATCGGAGTGGGGAACCATGGCTTAGGGACGCGCTTGTCCGAAATGTGGGGGTAAGTTACGAAAGTACCCCCACCGATTTGAGGTGGTTCTTTCGGTTCAGGGGTATCACGGGCATTTCGCGTGTCGGGATTTCACAGGGGGCGGGAGTTTTCGCACGTGTTGTAATTTTGGAATAGCAAGGCGCGGGTTGAGATGGAGGGAGTTGTCGGAGCACAACGAGACAAAGATTTATCTTAAATATTTCAGGGTAACAAGGCGCAGGTTGAAGAGGTGGAATTTCGCAGCGTGATAGACAGAGACGCTAGCTTGAAATTTCGGCATAATAAGGCGCGGCTTGAAATTTCGGGAGAACAAGCTTAACGTGTACCCAAAAAAGACAATTTAGACTAGTATGATATACTATGTACAATGTGTTTAACACGCACAACACACACACACACACACCATTTAGACTAGTAAGGTACACGTGCATTGCACGCATGAGATTTGGCAACCAAATTATGAATAAATACCACATTATAGCATGTAAGCTTTGAGTCATATATGCATGATGTAGATGTTCATTTAATTCTTATAGTTCATTTCATTCAAAATCATCTAGTTTTTATAGGAAAGCTAATCTATTTTAAGATTCATGGAATTGTGCGTTGTAAGGCATAAAGTAAAAACAAATCATGTAGAAAAACATTTGGGAAATTCTGATACGGAAGATTCAAGAACAAAGAAGAAGTGCTTGTGTTTTGAGGTTTGTGCATTATGCTTAAGTTCAACCATAGAGTCTTCTAGATTGTACACGAGGCAAAATCTGGTGGAATCTAGACGATATTCAATGGCCAGTAGTGCTCAAATTTGCCAGCTCCGCACCATCGGATTGGCCTCATCCAACGACCATCTTTTAAAGTTAAAGTTATCCGCACACTATATAAAAATATATAATATAATATATATAGGGGTATAGATATAGATATGTGATGCGAAAGCCACCCATCATCTCCAATTAGAATAGTGTGTCCATGCACGGATGCAATGTGGCCAAATGACGTCTGCCATCGGCATCTCAAATTCAAACCAGTCTGACCTTGTTCAATGTGTATACATTACAACATGCTCGTTTCCAAACCACACCTTGCAGATCTCCGTTATATTCATGCATGCATGGGTTTCAAACATCATGATCTCTTATTCAAATATTTGAATTCAACTTTACATTGATTATGACCTCACCTAGTCTTTTACACCCACACATTGGTCTTCTCTTTATAATTGTACCACTAACTTTCTCTTATGCATGCATGCACACACACTACCAGTCGGCATTATCCATCGCACACATGCAATCTTTTTCTTCAGGTCGATCTCCCATGAAGGCACACACACACACACACACACACACACACACACACACATCCCCCTCTCCATCATATCAGGCATTCTTTATCTCTCATGTGCATGCGCAACGATCGATGTTCCTCTATGTGTGTGTGTGTATATAGCTAGGTCTTTCATAGTTTTCCACATAAATCGATCAATCTATGTATCTAGTGAGGCCTCACCCTCTTTCCCACGTCCACATCGATCAATCTATACCTCTCTATATAGGATTACATATATAGCTAATACACCCACATTAATTATATATCCAACACCCCTCTCATCATCCATGCCTTCCGCTTCATCTCTCAGACGCGCGCACAATGGCGAAGACAGGGGGCAGCAAGGGCCTTGCCCCCCCTAACATCACTATATATCGATGCTAATATGAATATTATCATTAGACAATTGCTGGTAAAATGGTTTAAGTTGATGAATTGGCCCTCCTCGTAAAGGAATAGCAATGCTTGGCCCCCTAGCTCATGGGACATTTTTCATGGCTCCGCCACTGCGTGCAACAGCGCACGTTCTCACCCCCTCTCTCTAAATATCGATCTCGCAGTTGTGCACTCCTTCATAGTCTCCCTCCACTCGGCCCCTCGCACCATCTTCTAGCCCCCCACCGGATTTTGCCACATGTACAATCTAGCAAACTCCATGGTTGAACTTAAGCATAATGCACACTCAAAACAATAGTGGTTCTCCTTTGTTCTAGAATCTTCCGTATCATAACTGCCCAAACTTTTTTCTAATTGAATTGCCATTATTTGTTTTTTACTTTATGCTTTACAACGCACAATTCCATGAATCATAAAATAGATTAAGGGCTTCTTTGATTCAAAGGATTCTCAAAGGAATTTTGGAGGATTTTAATCCATAGGAATTTTTCCTATCTTGGTTGTTTGATTCGTAGGGTTGTAAACCATAGGAATTTTTTCCATATGATTCATTTGAACTAGATTTCATAGGAAACATCCCATCCACTCAAACCTCTTTGAAAGAATTTTGCGTTTTTTCTATGCACAATCAAACACTCATACAATCATGTAGGATTCAAGACGACATTCCACACTAATCCCATGTTCTTCCTATTCGCTATAGTGTGGTATTTATTCATAATTTGGTTGCAAAATCTGTCACGTGCAATGCACGTGTACCTTACTAGCACTTCGAGTATGTGCAGAACACAATGGCGCGCTACACAGTGTCTCTCTTATAGTTCATGAAGCCACGTGGCACATGTGGAGGCGTTGTCGCGACATCCTTGTGTGGATTGATCATAGTGATGTGCTGCTGGTTCCAGAAGAATGTATTCATCCTCCCTAAGCCACACTGGCAGTACATGCATGAAGCGAAGATGTGCACGCACACCACACACACACTCATTCCCTCGCACGCACACGCGGGTACACGGGCGAACGCAATTTTGTACCAAGATCCACCCCATGTGATAATTTGACGCGTGTAAAGTCCTTTACTTCATTGATGGTCAATTAATACAGTGCATGCAAATTGAGTGGACGTGAGGGCGGAAGAAAGACATTACTACTCCACTGCGCGCATGCGAGTAGTTAAATCATGGGTTGCTAGTAGTACTTCCATTGGTCTCCTTTGTATTTTGTGCCAATTTTTGACAGTAACATAATATTTACGCATCTGAGCAGTGTAGTCTACTTGAAATTTATGTTCCACTAGACTCATCGGGAGCCATTTAGGGCCTCGAAACCAAAACCCATCAATTTATCTTTACCTTGTTCCCATCACATTCGAAAGTACTAGTGCTACAGTTAAGTGCAAGCCTGCTCACACCTACTAGTACGTACCAAATCTGAACGTGTTCCCACTATGCAGGTATTAGTACTAGTGCTACTACTTGGGTTATAAAAAGGGGAACTACCTAACCGAAAATTACTCTACCTTTCCTCCTCATAAGTGCTTCTTCTTCGTCCGTCCTTGCCATGTCCGGTGTGCAGAGCTCTAGGTCGAGAACTACTCGTAACAAGGGAGCGGCAACCAAGGCTACGGGAAAAAAGAGGGCTCGCCGCCACGCAGAGACCTCGAACGATCTCTCACGGGTTGGCAGTGACTCCCAGGAGCGCCCTAGCCGCGGAGGCGAACATGCCGAGCTGGCGGCGCTGGAGTCGTTATCCGTCGACGGCATGCCCGATCAGCTCAATAAGCACCTCAATAAGCAGAAGGAGTTCATCCATGGCTTGGTGGAGTTGCTGAAGGAGAGCCTTGACGACATGCCCGTTGAGCTCAATAAGCAGGGGGAGTTGACCGCCGGCTTGGTGATGCTGCTGAAGAAGAGCATTGCCTCGGAGAAGAAGGCGACCGGCGAAATCCTGCAACTTTAGGAGGAGAAGGCGAAGCTCTGCCATGAGCTCGACCTGCTGAAGGACAAGAACGCCGGCTGGAAGAAGCTGCATGAGAGTAGTAGTTCCTTGATGAAGATGTTGCACGCCCTCGTCATGGAACATAAGGAGTTGGCAAAGCTCCGCATTGAGCACCCGGTGCTGTCAAGGTACGTAATGCGGCCGTGGAACAGATGATGAAGGCCTGCGTCGAGAAATCCTGCGTCATGGACAGAATGAAGAAGATGGCAGAGGAGACGCGCAAGTAGATGGAGGTCATGGAGGCGATGAAGAAGCAACTACAACTCTAAGGCAAATTAGATCATTTGGGGTGATAATCTTCCTTCTTCTTTTGCTCATGTGTTTCTTCTTTTGCTTCGGGTGTTTCGCCGCACGTGTCATGTTTTTTGCGAGGCATGAATAGAACAATGCTAATAATGAGATGACTAGCAAATTAGATCATTTTTTATCGCCATATGGCACTGGGCTGCCGTGTTTCGTGCTCCTCTGTCGTAGTACTACTCCAGTGGAAAAATTGAGTATACCGCACAGTTCTTTGCTCCTCCTCAGGTCGTCGGTACATTTATATGAGCAGTCAAATCACAAGGCCCCGCCTTCCAGCAGTAATGAGCCATCAAATCACAAAGGCCCTCGCCTCTCGTGAAAAGGACCAAGCTAGACTGCCCCGCCCTCTAGCCTTTTAAAAAATGTATACATTTGTACAGTAGTAGTATCGATGGATTACGCCATGGAGCAAAACTAACAAGATGAAATTAAATAAAAAAGGTGGTACATATAGAGAGCGCTCGTCGCCAAATTATGCATATACTATATGACACTACCCACTATGAAGGTACTAGTAACATAGACTAGTAACTAGTCTATGTTACTCTCCACTATGACCAGCCAAAGTCGAGGCGCGGATACCAACAAGGGCCTGGTTGTGTCTATACTTGGACAACTCACCCGACTGCATGCGCACCAGGCAGACAAAGCTCGTGTCGTGTTGGTGCCATGTGCGGCCCGCACATTAACCAAAACCTCGCACCTCCATCTTAGCCTCTGTGTTTTAAACTTCTCAATCTCATGGCCAAGGAGCAACATGAAACCTATGATAGAGCCAGTCGGATGGTTGAGAACACTACAATTCGTAGCTCAGATGCGTGTGTGAGAGAGGACGAGTGTGTGCATGCACCTCTTCTCAGAGTACAAGTGTATGTGGGTGGCATCGGCCTAGGGAGCAGTGATGGTGCATGCGAGAAGTCCCGAGAGATAGGTGTAATGCGTCTGAAAAAAAGACTAGTCTATAGCTCGCCACGAGGCTATTCCTGTCGAACACCAAGCGTAAGATATGTACCCGATAGTGCCAGTTTTTGCATGTAGCAGCAATAGAGAAAGAACTAGTACCATGGCATATGCTACACCACGGCTGAGAAAACGTGCCAACGTTACGCCATCGGGAATAGTGCCACACTTCGAAACTAGAACCGTCAATAAATTTTGAGCGTGTCTCATCACATTCCAAATTACTACTACTACCACGCTATATTTAATTGCAAACCTTTTCACACCAATCACAACCTAAACGGTTTCCCACTTAGGAGCGTATTAGTAGTACTCGGTTATAAATACTACTATGCTAAGATGACTGCACATTCCTCCTCCACTCCTCATCCACAAAATACAATCAAGTCAATCAAGCCATGGCCAGCGTGATTTCTGGGTCGAGAGATTTCCACCAGGGAGAGGTGAGCATGGAAGAGGAAGCACGAGAGATGTCCCGCCTCGCCGTGAAAGCAGTCGACAAGTCCAGCCGCGCAGCAGTAGCTGCACAGAGGTCCCGCCGCACCGCCGAAGCAGCACAGAGGTCCCGCCGTGATGACCCACAAGTGTAAGGGATCTATCGTAGCCTTTTTGATAAGTAAGAGTGTCGAGCCCAACGAGGAGTAGAAGGAAGTGATAAGCAGTTTTCAGTAAGGTATTCTCTGCAAGCACTCAAATTATCAGTAACAAATAGTTTTGTGATAAGGTAATTTGTAAAAAGTAGCAAGTAATAAAAGTGAATAAGGTGCAGCAAGATGGCCCAATCCTTTTTGTAGCAAAGGACAAGCCTGGACAAACTCTTATATGAAGGAAAGCGCTCCCGAGGACACATGGGAATTATCGTCAAGCTAGTTTTCATCACGTTCATGTGATTCGCGTTCGGTACTTTGATAATTTGATATGTGGGTGGAACCCTGCTTGGGTACTGTCCTTACTTGGACAAGCATCCCACTTATGATTAACCCCCATTGCAAGCATCCACAACTACAACAGAAGTATTAAGGTAAACCTAACCATAGCATGAAACATATGGATCCAAATCAGCCCCTTACGAAGCAACACATAAACTAGGGTTTAAGCTTCTGTCACTCTAGCAACCCATCATCTACTTATTACTTCCTAATGCCTCCCTCTAGGCCCAAACAATGGTGAAGTGGCATGTAGTCGACGTTCACATGACACCACTAGAGGGATGACAACATACATCTCATCAAAATATCGAACGAATACCAAATTCATATGACTACTTATAGCAAGACTTCTCCCATGTCCTCAGGAACAAACGTAACTACTCACAAAGCATATTCATGTTCATAATCAGAGGGGATTAATATGCATAATGGATCTGAACATATAATCTTCCATCAAGTAAACCAACTAGCATCAACTACAAGGAGTAATCAACACTACTAGCAACCCACAGGTACCAATCTGAGGTTTGGATACAAAGATTGGATACAAGAGATGAACTAGGGTTTGAGATGAGATGGTGCTGGTGAAGATGTTGATGGAGATTGACCCCATCCCGATGAGAGGATCGTTGGTGATGACGATGGTGATGATTTCCCCCTCCCGAAGGGAAGTTTCCCTGGCAGAACAGCTCTGCCGGAGCCCTAGATTGGTTTCGCCAAGGTTCCTCCTCGTGGCGGCGGAGTTTCTTCCCGTGAGCTTGCTTATGATTTTTTCCTCGATGAAAGACTCCATATAGACAAAGATGGGCATCAGAGGGCCACCAGAGGGCCCACGAGGCAGGGGGCGCACCCAGGGGGTAGGGTGCGCCCTCACCCTCGTGGATGGTGGGTGGCCCCCTCTGGTACTTTCTTCGCTCAGTATTTTTTATATATTCTGAAAATAACTCTCGTGGAGTTTCAGGACTTTTGGAGATGTGTAGTGTAGGTCTCTAATATTTGCTCCTTTTCCAGCCCAGAATTCCAGCTGCCGGCATTCCCCCTCTTCATGTAAACCTTGTAAAATAAGAGAGAAAAGGCATAAGTATTGTGACATAATGTGTAATAACAGCCCATAATGCAATAAATATCTATATAAAAGCATGATGCAAAATGGACGTATCAACTCCCCCAAGCTTAGACCTCGCTTGTCCTCAAGCGAAAGCCGACATCGAAAAATATGTCCACATGTTTACAGATAGAGGTGTCGATAAAATAAAATACGGACATGAGGGCATCATGATCATTCTTAGAACAGCAACATATATGGATATTGTCATATGATCTCCCATGCTAAAGTAACAATTCATTCACATACTCAAGTATGAATCAGAAACTTCATTGAAAACTAACAAACTGTAATCTCAGTCATTGAAGCAACTACAATTTATCATAACATAGGAAAGAGTCAATATAAGAGCTTCTCAGCAAGTCCACATACTCAACCATCTTTTAGTCTTTCATAATTGCTAACACTCACGCGATATTTATGGTTATAAAGTTTTAATCGGACACAGAGAAAGGCATGGGCTTATAGTTTTGCCTCCCAACATTTTACCTCAAGGGTAATGTCAACAATAATAGTTCATGAAAACCCAGATCCAATTAGCCATATATATCAGGATCCTTCCAACACATTGTGCTTGCCAAAGGATAAAATGTAAAAGGAAAAGTGAATATCACCATGACTCTTTGCATGAAGTATAAGACAAGAATAAAAGATAGACCCTTCACAGAGGGAAGCAGAGGTTGTCATGTGCTTTTATGGTTGGATGCACAAAATCTTAATGCGGAAGAATGTCACTTTATATTGCCACTTGTGATATGGACCTTTATTATGCAGTCTGTCGCTTTTATTTCTTCCATATCACAAGATCGTATAAAGCTTATTTTCTCCACACTAATAAGTCATACATATTTAGAGGGCAATTCTTATTGCTTGCAACGATGACAACTTACTTGATGGATCTTACTCAATCCATAGGTAGATATGATGGACTCTCATGGCAAAAATGGGTTTACGGATATTTGGAAGCACAAGTAGTATCTCTACTTGGTGCAAATAAATTGGCTACCAAGAGAGGGAAAGGCAAGCTCAACATGTTGGATGATCCATGACAATACAATTTATCTCAGATGTAAGAAAACATAACCCATTACGTTGTCTTCCTTGTCCAACGTCAACTCTTTAGCATATCATACTTTAATGAGTGCTCACAATTATAAAAGATGTCCAAGATAGTGTATTTATATGTGAACCTCTCTTTCTTTATTACTTCCTATTAATTGCAACGATGACCAAAACTATGTTTGTCAACCCTCAATAATTTTTATTCACCATACTCCTTATATGTGGCTCATTACTCTCCATAAGATCCATATGATCTCTTTATTTCTTTTTATTTCTTCTCTTTTATTTTATTCCCTCAAGATCATAGCAAAATAATCAAGCTCTTGACTCAACAATAATCTTTATTATATATATATAGCTCACGGACTCGATTACATAGGAAGATCATAAAGCAAAACTCACAACTAGATCATACTAAAACTTTATTCTACTAGATCAAGATATTATCAAAAGGATCGAACTAAGAAAAAGGTAAAGACAAAGGTGCTGGTGATACGATACCGGGGCACTCCCCCAAGCTTGGCAGTTGCCAAGGGGAGTGCCCATACTCATGTGTTTATGTTTCCTTCCTCAGAGGTGGTGATGAAGGAGTTGTTGATGATGTGCGCTTCTTCCTTAATTTGCGCTTGAGGACATAATTCTCCTCCTTTAGGTCCTCGATCCCCCGCTCAAGGCTTAGTACCTTTTTGCATAGTTCTTGTTTGTTCTCCTGCAAGAGACGAAAAGGGATAAACTCGATCTTAGGTTTATTTGCTCTATTGGGGAGGCTTGACTTTTCGAACTCCACGTGCATGTCCCCAGGTTGAGGTAATGGGACTTCATCTTCATCCGAGCTCGTCTCCTCCTTTCCTTTAGGCTCATAGTCTTCTTATTCTTCCTCCGTGGTCCAACCACAATGCTCCAAGTCCCCGTAGACCTTATGATCTGCAAGGTAATCAGCCACATAGCTTTCTCCCTCCGAACCTTGGGATGACATATTGCTCTAATCTGCAGGAGAAACATCTCGAAACAAAGACAGAGGATGTTTGCGTTATACGGTGGTCAAAACCTTTGGGAGATTATATAATGAATTTTTACCGACCAAAAGAAGTATCATGCAAGAAAACAGAGTCCGGAGAGCGCACGAGGTGCCCACGAGGCAAGGGCGCTCCCGGGGGGTAGGGCACGCCCTCCACCCTCGTGGAAGCCTCGTGTCCTTTCTGGTCTGCTTCTTATTTTCCTATTTTCTTAAATATTCCAAAACAAAGAAAAACTGCCATTAGAACTGTTTTGGAGTCGGTTTACTTACCGTACCATGTACCTATTCCTTTTCAGAGTCTGAAACATTCTGGAAGGTGTCCCTTATGTATTCCTCCAGGGTTACAGTTTCAATAACATTAGTTTCAACATTTATAGGATTACCTGAGATATAATGTTTGATTCTTTGGTCGTTCACCACCCTCAGATTTGTGCCTTCGAAGTTGTTGATTTTTATGGCACCGGAACGATAAACCTCCTCGATAACGTAAGGACCTTCCCATTTAGAGAGAATTTTGCCTGCAAAAAATATTAAACGAGAGTTGAAATAGCAGCACCTAATCACCTACATTAAACTCACGCATTTGTATCCTTTGTCATGCCATCTTTTAACTTTTTCTTTAAACAGGTTGGCATTCTCATAGGCCTGGGTTCTCCATTCATCAAGTGAGCTAATGTCAAATAACCTTTTCTCACCGGCAAGTTTGAAATCATAATTGAGCTCTTTGATGGCCCAATATGCCTTATGTTCTAATTTGAGAGGTAAGTGACATGCTTTTCCATAAACCATTTTATACGGAGACATACCCATAGGATTTTTGTATGCAGTTCAATAAGCCCATAATGCAACATCAAGTTTCTTTGACCAATTCTTTCTAGATCTATTAACAGTCTTTTGCAAAATTAATTTAAGCTCTCTATTGCTAAGTTATACTTGACCACTAGACTGTGGATGATAAGGAGGTGCAATTCTATGATTAACATCATACTTAGCAAGCATTTTACGAAAGGCACCATGAATAAAATGTGAACCACCATCAATCATTAAATATCTAGGGATTCCAAACC
This sequence comes from Triticum aestivum, assembly GCF_018294505.1. Lineage (NCBI taxonomy): Eukaryota > Viridiplantae > Streptophyta > Magnoliopsida > Poales > Poaceae > Triticum > Triticum aestivum. Next base: position 92,284,311 of record NC_057809.1, read on the forward strand.
TTGGAAAAATAAATTCTTTAAGCATATTAATAGAGGTGTTATGATCAACACTACTAGTTGGAATAGCTTCTACCCACTTAGTAACGTAATCAACAATAACTAAAATATGTGCATACTGATAACCCACAAGTATAGGGGATCGCAACAATTTTCAAGGGTAGAGTATTCAACCCAAATTTATTGATTCGACACAAGGGGAGCCAAATAATATTCTCAAGTATTAGCAGCTGAGTTGTCAATTCAACCACACCTGGAAACTTAATATCTGCAGCAAAGTGTTTAGTAGCAAAGTAATATGATAGTAGTGGTAACGGTGGCAAAAGGTAATGGTAGCAAAAGTAATATTTTTGGGTTTTATAGTGATTGTAATAGTAGCAGCGGGAAAGTAAATAAGCGAAGAACAATATATGGAAAGCCCGTAGGAAATGGATCGGTGATGGAGAATTATGCCTGATGCAATCGATCATGTAACAGTCATAACCTAGGGTATTCCGAATATAGTCATACGTGCTTATGGAAAAGAACTTGCATGACATCTTTTGTCCTACCCTCCCGTGGCAGCGGGGTCCTATTGGAAACTAAGGGATATTAAGGCCTCCTTTTAATAGAGTGCCGGACCAAAGCATTAACACATAGTGAATACATGAACTCCTCAAACTACGGTCATCACCGGGAGTGGTCCCGACTATTGTCACTTCGGGGTTGCCGGATCATAACACATAGTAGGTGACTATAGACTTGCAAGATAGGATCAAGAACTCTCATATATTGATGAAAACATAATAGGTTCAGATCTGAAGTCATGGCACTCGGGCCCTAGTGACAAGCATTAAGCATACCAAAGTCATAGCAACATCAATCTCAGAACATAGTGGATACTAGGGATCAAGCCCTAACAAAACTAACTCGATTACATGATAAATCTCATCCAACCCATCACCGTCCAACAATCCTACGATGGAATTACTCACACATGACGGTGAGCATCATGAAATTGGTGATGGAGGAAGGTTGATGATGACGATGGCGATGGATTCCCCTCTCCGGAGCCCCGAACGGACTCCAGATCAGCCCTCCCGAGAGAGTTTAGGGCTTGGCGGCGGCTCCGTATCGTAAAACGCGATGAATCCTTCTCTCTGATTTTTCACTCGCCGAAAGTGAATATATGGAGTCAGGGTTGAGGTCGGTGGAGCGTCAGGAGGCCCACGAGGCAGGGGGGCACGCCCAGGGGGTAGGGTGCACCCCCACCCTCGTGGACAGGTGGAGGCCCCCCTGATGTGGATATTCCTTCCAGTATTTTTTATATATTCCAAAATAATTCTTCGTTGATTTTCAAGTCATTCTGAGAACTTTTATTTCTCCACAAAAATAACACCATGGCAATTCTGCTGAAAACAACGTCAGTCCGGGTTAGTTCCATTCAAATCATACAAGTTAGAGTCCAAAACAAGGGCAAAAGTGTTTGGAAAAGTAGATACGACGGAGACGTATCAACTCCACCAAGCTTAAACCTTTGCTTGTCCTCAAGCAATTCAGTTGATAAACTGAAAGTGATAAAAGAAAAACTTTTACAAACTCTGTTTGCTCTTGTCGTTGTAAATATGTAAAGCCAGCATTCAAGTTTTCAGCAAAGATTATGAACTAACCATATTCACAATAACATATAGGTCTCATGTTTACTCATATCAATGGCATAATCAACTAGCAAGCAATAATAATAAATCTCGGATGACAACACTTTCTCAAAACAATCATGATATGATATAACAAGATGGTATCTCGCTAGCCCTTTCTGAGACCGCAAAACATAAATGCAGAGCACCTTTAAGGATCAAGGACTGACTAGACATTGTAATTCATGGTAAAAGAGATCCATTCAAGTCATACTCAATGTAAACTAACAGTAATGGATGCAAATGACAGCGGTGCTCTCCAACTGGTGCTTTTTAATAAGGGGATGATGAATCAACATAAAAGTAAATGGATAGGCCCTTCGCAGAGGGAAGTAGGGATTTGTAGAGGTGCCAGAACTCGGTTTTGAAAAATATATGAATAATATTTTGAGCGGTATACTTTCATTGTCAACATAACAACCGAGAGATCTCGATATATTCCATGCTATGCACATTATAGGCGGTTCCCAAACAGAATGGTAGAGTTTATACCCCCCCCCTCCACAACAAGCATCAATCCATGGCTTGCTCGAAACAATGAGTGCCTCCAACTAACAAGAGTCTCGGGGGAGTTTTGTTTGCAGTTATTTTGATTTGATTTGCATAAAGCATGGGAACGGGCATCCCGATGACCAGCCCTTTTCTCGTGAGTGAGGAGCGGAGTCCACTCCTCTTGAGAATAACCCACCTAGCATGGAAGATACAGACAACTGTAGTTGATACATGAGCTATTCGAGCATACAAAACAGAATGTTTATTTGAAGGTTTAGAGCTTGGCACATACAAATTTACTTGGAACGGCAGGTAGATACCATGTATAGGTAGGTATGGTGGACTCGTATGGAATAACTTTGGGGTTTATGGAGTTGGATGCACAAGCAGCATTCCCGCTTAGTACAAGTGAATGCTAGAAAAAGACTGGGAAGCGACTAGCTAGAGAGTGACAACAGTCATGAACATGCATTAAAATTAATCAACACCGAATGCAAGCATGAGTAGGATATAATGCACCATGAACATAAATATCGTAGAGGCTATGTTGATTTTGTTTCAACTACATGCATGAACATGTGCCAAGTCAAGCCACTCGAATCGTTCAAAAGAGGATACCACCCTATCATAGCACATCACAACCATATTAATAGCATGTTGGCACGCAAGGTAAACCATTATAAGCTCCTAGCTAATTAAGCATGGCATAAGCAACTACATTCTCTAATTATCATTGCAAACATGTTTATTCATAATGGGCTAAATCAGGAACAATGAACTAATCATATTTACAAAAACAAGAGAGGTCGAGTTCATACCAGCTTTTCTCATCTCAATAAGTTCATCATATAATCATCATTATTGCCTTTCACTTGCACGACCGAATAGTGTGGCTGATAATAATAGTGCACGTGCATTGGACTAAGATGGAATCTACAAGCATTCAATTCAAGAGAGAAGACAAGGTAATATGGGCTCTTTGTTAGATCAACAATAATGCATATGAGAGCCACTCAACATTTTAATCATGGTCTTCTCCTCGCGACCCCCAAAGAACAAGAAAAGAAATAAAACTATTTACACGGGAAAGCTCCCAACAAGCAAAAGAAGAACGAGAAATCTTTTTGGGTATTCTTTTTAATTACTACTAGTACAGCATGAAAAGTAAACAAACTAAAAGCTACAACTATTTTTTTGTTTTTAAGGTTTATTAAACACACAAGAAGAAAGCATAAAAAGGAAAATAAACTAGCATGGATAATATAATGAAAAAGTATGAGCACCGACAACTAGCAATGAGTGTGTGAACATGAATGTAATGTCGGTGAGAAATACGTACTCCCCCAAGCTTAGGCTTTTAGCCTATGTCAGTCTATGGCCACGGCTAGCCTGGAGGATATCCAAAGTTGTAGCTGGGGTCGTACTGAGATGCAGCGGCAATTGCCTAATGAGCTGTAGCTTGGAGGCGAGCTGTCTCCACCCTCCTCTCATACTCGGTCGCCTCCTCCCTGGTTATAACGTATCTCCCCTTTGCCTTAAAGTCAAAGAAAGTAGGAGCAGGGAGAGCGACGTGATAGGTGCTTTGTCTGTCAAAGATTAGTCGGTACTGGAGAAACTGATCGTTCCTCTCAACAATCTGATGACGAACCATAGCCTCATAATCTAAATAAACAAGAGGCAACTCAATATCATACCCACAAATGGGTATATCAAGAAAATTAGCTAGACGGGTTGCATAAATTTCACCAAAGAAATCTTCATTAAATATATTATTATGCAACCTATGTGCAACAATGGCTCCCAAATTATAATGTTTATCTCCTAATACAGCACTCCTGAGAACACTCAGGTCAGGGACACACATGTGACATGCTTCATCCTTACCAGTTATGCACCTACCTATGAAGAGAGCAAAATAATGTATAGCAGGAAAATGAATGCTTCCTATGGTAGCTTGTGTTATATCTCTAGATTCCCCCACAGTTATACTAGCAAGAAAATCTCTAAACTCATATTTGCGAGGCTCACTAGTGCAGCCCCATTGTGGAAGTTTGCAAGCAGTATTAAAATTATCTAAGTCCATAGTATAAGAATTTTCATAAAGATCAAATAGGACAGTTTGAGAATTGCGTGATGATGAAAATTCAAACCTTCTCACAAAGGAATCAGTGAGATAGTGGTATTGGCGGCACTTATCTGCCTCAAAGCTCTCAAGATCGGCATTACGCACATACGTGTTAAATTCTTCCTTGATTCCTACTTGATCCATAAAGTCCTCTGACGGCCATTCACAAGCCCGCAACTGAGCTTCCCTCGGTGGTTCATCATCGGCATCGCGTATTGATACGTCTCCAACGTATCTATAATTTTTGATTGTTCCATGATATTATATTATCAACCTTGGATGTTTTATATGCATTTATATGCTATTTTATATGATTTTTGGGACTAACCTATTAACCTAGAGCCCAATGCCAGTTTCTGTTTTCCCCTAGTTTTAGAGTATCATAGAAAAGGAAAATCAAACGGAGTCCAATTGATCTGAAACTTCACGAAACTTATTTTTGGAAGGAAAGCACCCCGGGAGACTTGGAGTTCACGTAAGGGAAGCAACGAGGAAGCCACGAGGCAGGGGGCGCGCCCTCCACCCTCATGGGCCCCTCGTGGCTCCCCTGACGTACTTCTCCCGCCTATATATCTCCATATACCCTAAAACTATCGGGGAGCACAATAGATCGGGAGTTCCGCCGCTAGAAGCCTCCATAACCACCGAAAGCCAATCTAGACTCGTTCCGGCACCCTGCTGGAGGGGGCAATCCCTCTCCAGTGGCCATCTTCATCATCCCGGTGCTCTCCATGACGAGGAGGGAGTAGTTCTCCCTCGGGGCTGAGGGTATGTACCAGTAGCTATGTGTTTGATCTCTCTCTCTCTCTCTCTCGTGTTCTTGTGGTGATACGATCTTGATGTATCGCAAGCTTTGCTATTATATTTGGATCCTATGATGTTTCTTCCCCCCTACTCTCTTGTAATGGATTGAGTTTCCCTTTTGAAGTTATCTTATCGGATTGAGTCTTTAAAGATTTGAGAACACTTGATGTATGTCTTGTTGTGCGTATCTGTGGTGACAATGAGATATCACGTGATTCACTTGATGTATGTTTTTGTGATCAACTTGCGGGTTCCGCCCATGAACCTATGCATAGGGGTTGGCACACGTTTTCGTCGTGATTCTCCAGTAGAAACTTTGGGGCACTCTTTGAGGTTCTATGTGTCGGTTGAATAGATGAATCTGAGATTGTGTGATGCATATCGTATAATCATGCCCACCGATACTTGAGGTGACATTGGAGTATCTAGGTGACATTAGGGTTTTGATTGATTTGTGTCTTAAGGTGTTATTCTAGTACGAACTCTAGGGCTGTTTGTGACACCTATAGGAATAGCCCAACGGATTGATTGGAAAGAATAACTTTGAGGTGGTTTTGTACCCTACCATAATCTCTTCGTTTGTTCTCCGCTATTAGTGACTTTGGAGTGACTCTTTGTTGCATGTTGAGGGATAGTTATATGATCCAATTATGTTATTATTATTGAGAGGACTTGCAATAGTGAAAGTATGAACCCTAGGCCTTGTTTCAACGCATTGCAATATCGTTTGCGCTCACTTTTATCATTAGTTACCTTGCTGTTTTTATATTTTCAGATTACAAAAACCTTTATCTACCATCCATATACCACTTGTATCACCATCTCTTCGCCAAACTAGTGCACCTATACAATTTACCATTGTATTGGGTGTGTTGGGGACACAAGAGACTCTTTGTTATTTGGTTGCAGGGTTTCTTGAGAGAGACCATCTTCATCCTATGCCTCCTACGGATTGATAAACCTTAGGTCATCCACTTGAGGGAAATTTGCTACTGTCCTACAAACCTCTGCACTTGGAGGCCCAACAACGTCTACAAGAAGAAGGTTGTGTAGTAGACATCAAGCTCTTTTCTGGCGCCGTTGCCGGAGAGGTAGTGCTTGAAGGTATATCTTTAGATCTTGTAATCAAGTCTTTTAGTTTCTTGTTTTATCACTAGTTTAGTTTATAAAAGAAAATTAAAAAATGGAATTAAGTTTGCCTCATACGCTTTATCTTTTTAATATCTATCATGAGAATAAGGATTCCGACAATTGTACTCAAGTCCTAGAGGAAGAATGCATTAGAATGTTTGGCATTAAATCTTTGAATGATGCGCATGATTGCAATGTTGTCAGTATGAATTCCTTGAATATCTATGATGCTAATGATATAAAAAGCCACAAGCTTGGGGAAGCTATGTTTGATGAAGATGATATTTTTTGTCCCCCAAGTTTTGATGAGAAAATTTATTATCATGAAAGCATGCCTCCTATTTATGATGATTATATTGATGAAAGTGTTTTCGGAGAGGTCATGACTTTATTTAGTGACGAATCCACTATTTTGGAAGAGGTTCCAATTGATTATGAGAACAAAGTTGCTATCTATGATGATTATTGTGATGACATGTATGCTTTAAAGAATAATGATAACCATGAAACTTTTCATCATGATTTTATCTTTCAATTGGATTATGCCTCACATGATAGTTATTTTTTTGAGTTTGCTCCCACTACTATTCATGAGAAGAAGTTTGCTTATGTGGAGAGTAATAAAAATTCTATGCTTGTAGGTCATGAAAAGAATGCTTTATGTGCTGGTTATATTGTTGAATTCATTCATGATGCTACTGAAAATTATTATGAGGGAGGAATATATCCTTGTAGGAATTGCAATAATATCAAGTTTCCTCTCTATGTGTTGAAAATCTTGAAGTTATGCTTGTTTTGCCTTCCTATGCTAGTTGATTATTGTTCCCAAAAGTTGTTCAATCACAAAATCCCTATGCATAGGAAGTGGGTTAGACTTAAATGTGCTAGTAATATTCTTCATGATGCTCTATTTATGTTACAATTCTTATCTTTTATGTGAGCATCATTGAAATCATCATGCCTAGCTAGGGGCGTCAAACGAAAGCGCTTGTTGGGAGGCAACCCAACTTTATTTTTGTTCCTTGCTTTTTCTCCTGTTTAGTAATAAATAATTTATCTATCCTCTGTTATGATTGAGTTTTTTATGTTTTAATTAGTGTTTGTGCCAAGTAGAACCGTTGGGAAGACTTGGGGGAAAGTCTTTGCGATCATGCTGTAAAAAACAGAAACTTTAGCGCTCACGAGAATTGCTGCCAGTTTTTATTGGAGAGTGATATTGAGTTAATTATTTTTTAATATGATTAATAGACAAATTACTCAGGTCCACCAATTTATTTGAGAATTTTATGAGTTCCATAAGTATACGTTTGATCCAGATTACTACAGACTGTTCTGTTTTTGACAAATTCTGTTTTTGATGTGTTGTTTGCTTATTTTGATGAATCTATGAGTAGTATCGGAGGGTATGAACCATATATAAGTTGGAATAAAGTAGATATTACACCAATATGAATTTATAATGATTTCACAACAGTACCTAAGTGTGATTTATTTTCTTATACTAACGGAGCTTACGAGTTTTCTGTTAAGTTTTGTGTTGTGAAGTTTTCAAGTTTTGGGTAAAGATTCTATGGACTATGGAATAAGGAGTGGCAAGAGCCTAAGTTTGGGGATGCCCAAGGCACCCCAAGGTAATATTCAAGGACAACCAAGAGCCTAAGCTTGGGGATGCCCCGAAAGGCATCCCCTCTTTCGTCTTCGTTCATCGGTAACTTTACTTGGAGCTATATTTTTATTTACCACATGATATGTGTTTTGCTTGGAGCGTCATTTTATTTTATTTAGTTTTGATTGCTGGTTGAATAAAATACCAATATCTTAAATTCTTAAATGTTAGAGAGTCTTCATATAGTTGCATAATTATTCAACTACTCATTAATCTTCACTTATATCTTTCGGAGTAGTTTGTTGTTGCTCTAGTGCTTCACTTATATCTTTTTAGAGCACGGTGGTGGTTTTATTTTATAGAAATAGATGAACTCTCATGCATCACTTATATCATTTGAGAGTATTTAGAACAGCATGGTAATTTTCTTTGGTTATGAATTTAGTCCTAATATGATGGGCATCCAAGAGGGATATAATAAAAACTTTCATATAAAGTGCATTGAATACTATGAGAAGTTTGATACTTGATGATTGTTTTGAGATATGAAGATGGTGATATTAGAATCATGCTAGTTGAGTAGTTGTGAATTTGAGAAATACTTGTGTTGAAGTTTGTGATTCCCGTAGCATTCACGTATGGTGAACCGTTATGTGATGAAGTCGGAGCATGATTTATTTATTGATTGTTTTCCTTATGAGTGGCGGTCGGGGACGAGCGATGGTATTTTGCTACCAATCTATCCACCTAGGAGCATGCGCGTAGTACTTTGTTTCGATAACTAATAGATTTTTGCAATAAGTATGTGAGTTCTTTATGACTAATGTTGAGTCCATGGATTATACGCACTCTCACCCTTCCACCATTGCTAGCCTCTCTAGTACCGTGCAACTTTCGCCGGTACCATAAACCCACCATATAACTTCCTCAAAATAGCCACCATACCTACCTATCAAGGCATTTCCATAGCCATTCCGAGATATATTGCCATGCAACCTTCCACTGTTCCGTTTATTATGTCACGCACCATCATTGTCATATTGCTTTGCATGATCATGCAGTTGACATTGTATTTGTGGCAAAGCCACCGTTCATAATTATTTCATACATGTCACTCATGCATCATTGCACATCCTGGTACACCACCGGAGGTATTCATATAGAGTCATATCTTGTTCTAAGTATCGAGTTGTAATTCTTGAGTTGTAAGTAAATAAAAGTGTGATGATCATCATTATTAGAGCATTGTCCCAGTGAGGAAAGGATGATGGAGACTATGATTCCCCCACAAGTCGGGATGAGACTCCGGACGAAAAAAGAGAGGCCAAAGAAGCCCAAATAAAAAAAAGAGAAAAGAGGCCATAAAAAGAGAGAAAAGGCCCAAATAAAAATGTAAGTGCATCTAGTGCCACCCCTAGTTGGTTTTGGAGTATTGACGACAAACCTAGTTGAGGGACTAATGTGTTTGTGAGAATTGCAGGATAACACAGGTAGAAGTCCCTCATTGATTCGGTTTTCCTACCAGAGATGACCCCTAAAAATGTATGAATACATTGAAGTCAAAGGTGGTATGTGAAGACATTCACATTGAAGACTATGACAAGAGAAGACATCACATGAAGACTATGGAGTGCGAAGACTTAGACCTTTCGTAGTTCTTTTTCTTCTTTGTTGAGTCATAGGAACCACCGTACTGTTAAGTGGGATCAAGAGAACCAGTCAGAATAACTGAAGTGATGCTTAACCAAAATCCTATGTCTTCGAGTGAAGACTATGAGAGCGAATCTTGTTCAGAGTTGGACAAGTCAGCTTTGCTTGTAGCCCAAGTAAAGTTGCCATGTGTGTTTGAAATCTGACCGTTGGAACACATGTCAGTTCCTTAGTGACCCAGGGTCATTTCGGACAAATCAGGTTGGGTTGCCTAGTGGCTATAAATAGCCCACCCCCTACAACCATAAACGGTTGGCTGCTCAGAGTTAAAGTACGGCTTTTGTCGTTTGAGAGCAACCCACCTCGAAGCCTTTGAGAGAGAATTCCTTGAGAGGATAAAGCCCTAACCACCCAGAGCCAAAGAGTGTTAGGCATCACTTAAGTCTTCTTGTTTGTGTGATCTGAAGACTTATTACACTTGAGGACTGTGAATCCTCCAGCCGGTTAGGCGTCGCGTTCTGAGCATCCAAGAGTCATTGTGGATCGCCGGTGAACGAAGTCTGTGAAGGTTTGGAAGTCTACCTTGAAGACTTACCAAAGTGATTGGGCGAGGACTGGGTGTCCTTAGCTCAAGGGGAATAAGGTGAAGACGAGGTCTTCTGAGTTGAATCTCAGCCTCCCTAACCAGACGTACAGTTGTCACAGCAACTGGAACTGGTCCAACAAATCATTGTCTTCAACGAGTCACTGGTTTCATCCTTCCCTTCCCTTTACTTACCGTTGGTTCTTGTGAAGTCATTGTACGATAGCATCACCATTCGACTTCACTAAGTGATTACGTGTACTGATTGGCTTCTCAATATCTTCCTACCTGATCCTTACTGCCTAGCTGCTATTAGTCATTGTGCTTTCACTTCATTGAGTACGTGACTATGGTTTTCCTAGTGTAGTCTACCTTCCGCTGCATGGTAATAGGTTTATTTCTATCGTTTGTCTTCAAAACTTACATGTTTTGAAGACTTCCATAAAAATCGCCTATTCACCCCCCCTCTAGTCGATCACTAGCACTTTCAAAAAAAATGAGAGAAAAAGAGAGAAGGGGCAATGCTACTATCCTTTTACCACACTTGTGCTTCAAAGTAGCACCATGATCTTCATGATAGAGAGTCTCTTGTTTTGTCACTTTCATATACTAGTGGGAAATTTTCATTATAGAACTTGGCTTGTATATTCCAATGACGGGCTTCCTCAAAATGCCCTAGGTCTTCGTGAGCAAGCGAGTTGGATGCACACCCACTAGTTTCTTTTGTTGAGCTTTCATACATTTATAGCTCTAGTGCATCCGTTGCATGGCAATCCCTACTCACCCACATTGATATCTATTAACGGGCATCTCCATAGCCCGTTGATACACCTAGTTGATGTGATACTATCTTCTCCTTTTTGTCTTCTCCACAACCACCATTCTATTCCACCTATAGTGCTATGTCCATGGGTCACGCTCATGTATTGCGTGAAGATTGAAAAGGTTTGAGAACATCAAAAGTATGAAACAATTGCTTGGCTTGTCATCGGGGTTGTGCATGATTTAAATATGTTGTGTGGTGAAGATGGAGCATAGCCAGACTATATGATTTTGTAGGGATAGCTTTCTTTGGCCATGTTATTTTGAGAAGACATGATTGCTTTGTTAGTATGATTGAAGTTTTATTATTTTTATGTCAATATTTAACTATTGTCTTGAATCTTATGGATCTGAATATTCTTGCTACAATAAAGAGAAATACATGATGAATATGTTAGGTAGCATTCCACATCAAAAATTCTGTTTTTATCATTTACCTACTCGAGGACGAGCATGAATTAAGCTTGGGGATGCTGATACGTCTCCAACGTATCTATGCTTTTTTATTGTTCCATGCTATTATATTATAAACCTTAGATGTTTTATATGCATTTATATGCTATTTTATATGATTTTGGGACTAACCTATTAACCTAGAGCCCAGTGCCAGTTTATGTTTTTTCCTTGTTTTAGAGTATCGCAAAAAAGGAAAATCAAATGGAGTCCAATTGACCTGAAACTTCACGGAACTTATTTTTCGAAGGAAAGCAACCCGGGAGACTTGGAGTCCACGTAAGGGAAGCAACGAGGAAGCCAGGAGGCAGGGGGCGCGCCCACCTCCTGGGCGCGCCCTCCACCCTCGTGGGCCCCTCGTGGCTCCCCTGACGTACTTCTTCCGCCTATATATGTCCATCTACCCTAAAACGATCGGGGAGCACAATAGATCGGGAGTTCCGCCGCCAGAAGCCTCTGTAGCCACCGAAAGCCAATCTAGACCCGTTCCGGCACCCTGTCGGAGGGGGCAATCCCTCTTCGGTGGCCATCTTCATCATCCCGGTGCTCTCCATGACGAGGAGAGAGTAGTTCTCCTTCGGGGCTGGGGGTATGTACCAGTAGTTATGTGTTTGATCTCTCTCTCTCTCGTGTTCTTGTGGTGATACGATCTTGATGTATCGCGAGCTTTGCTATTATATTTGGATCCTATGATGTTTCTTCCCCCCTCTACTCTCTTGTAATGGATTGAGTTTCCCTTTTGAAGTTATCTTATCGGATTGAGTCTTTAAAGATTTCAGAACACTTGATGTATGTCTTGTCGTGCGTATCTATGGTGACAATGGGATATCACGTGATTCACTTGATGTATGTTTCGGTGATCAACTTGCGGGTTCCGCCCATGAACCTATGCATAGGGGTTGGCACACGTTTTCGTCGTGATTCTCTGGTAGAAACTTTGGGGCACTCTTTGAGGTTCTATGTGTTGGTTGAATAGATGAATCTGAGATTGTGTGATGCATATCGTATAATCATGCCCATGGATACTTGAGGTGACATTGGAGTATCTAGGTGACATTAGGGTTTTGATTGATTTGTGTCTTAAGGTGTTATTCCAATACGAACTCTAGGGCTGTTTGTGACACCTATAGGAATAGCCCAACGGATAGATTGGAAAGAATAACTTTGAGGTGGTTTCGTACCCTACCATAATCTCTTCGTTTGTTATCCGCTATTAGTGACTTTGGAGTGACTCTTTGTTGCATGTTGAGGGATAGTTATATGATCCAATTATGTTATTATTGTTGACAGGACTTGCACTAGTGAAAGTATGAACCCTAGGCCTTGTTTCAATGCATTGCAATACCGTTTGCGCTCACTTTTATCATTAGTTACCTTGCTGTTTTTATATTTTCAGATTACAAAAAACCTTTATCTACCATCCATATACCACTTGTATCACCATCTCTTCGCCGAACTAGTGCACCTATACAATTTACCATTGTATTGGGTGTGTCGGGGACACGAGAGACTCTTTGTTATTTGGTTGCAGGGTTGCTTGAGAGAGACCATCTTCATCCTATGCCTCCTACGGATTGATAAACCTTAGATCATCCACTTGAGGGAAATTTGCTACTGTCCTACAAACCTCTGCACTTGGAGGCCCAACAACGTCTACAAGAAGGTTGTATAGTAGACATCATGTATTGCGAGCCTGGGTCCTTGCTTCCTTGAAGGACCACCTTGGTACTTCTTCCTAAACATATTTCTTCCTCTGAAAAATTTCTGAAATTTTTAGTAACTTCAAAATAAAAGTGAACCAAACTCAACAAAACTGATAGCAACTACTCCTACAAGTGCCTAGAGGCAATATCATGCATCAAAACTACTTTTGACCATATAAATTTGACATGCAAGCTCAATAACAGGGTCACCTAAGCAGCAAAAATTTGCAATGAATAAAGCACTAGAACAAAAACTAATTGGACCATTGGAGGAGTCACACACCAAGGAACAATCCCCCAAAGCAGTTTTTTTGAATGGAGCTTTGAGCAAGGAGATCGAAAATGGCAGCAAGATGAGCTTGGGCTCGGGTTTGAGCTGGCTAGTGATGTTTTTGGGAGGAAGAAGGAGTGTGTGGTAGCTGGAATAAGTGGAGGGGAGCCACCGTGGGTCCACGAGGCACGGGTGGCACGCCCAGGGGGTAGGGCGCGCCCTCCACCCTCGTGGCCAGGTGCTTGCTACCCCTGCTGTGTTCTCAGTGCCAGATATTCTCAAATATTTCAGAAAAAAAATTATATTTCAATTTTAGGGCATTTGGAGAACTTTTATTTTCGGGGTATTTTTTATTGCATGGATAATTCAGAAAACAGACAGAAATTACTATTTTTGCTTTATTTAATATAAATAACAGAAAGTAAAAAGAGGGTACACACAGTTGTGTTTTCTAAATTCATCCATCTCATGCTCATCAAAAGGAATCCACTAACAAGGTTGATCAAGTCTTGTTAACAAACTCATTCTGAATTGCATGAAACCGGAGAATTTTCGAATAACACTAGGTTACCTCAATGGGGATATGCATGTCCCCAACAATAAGAATATCATATTTCTTCTTGACAGTAGGAAGAGGAAATTCAAAACCTCCAATAGTAATAGTTGAAATTTTTCCAATAGAATTGATACGATGGACTTGAGGTTGTTTCCTCGGAAAGTGTACCGTATCCTCATTACCATTAACATGAAAAGTAACATTGCCTTTGGTGCAATCAATAACAGACCCTGCAATGTTCAAAAAGGGTCTTCCAAGAATAATAGACATACTATCGTCCTCGGGAATATCAAGAATAACAAAGTTCGTTAAAATAGTAACGTTTGCAACCACAACAGGCACATCCTCACAAATACCAACAGTATAGCAGTTGATTTATCAGCCATTTGCAAAGATATTTCAGTAGGTGTCAACTTATTCAAATCAAGTCTATGATATAAAGAGAGAGGCATAACACTAACACCGGCTCCAAGATCACATAAAGCAGTTTTAACATAGTTTCTTTTAATGGAGCATGGTATAGTTGGTACTCCGGGATCTCCTAGTTTCTTAGGTATTCCACCCTTAAAAGTATAATTAGCAAGCACGGTGGAAATTTCAGCTTCCAGTATCTTCCTTTTATTAGTAACAATATCTTTCATGTACTTAGCATAAGGATTCATTTTAAGCATATCAGTCAAATGCATACGCAAGAAGATAGGTCTAATCATTTCAGCAAAGCGCTAAAATTCCACATCATCCTTTTTCTTGGATGGTTTAGGAGGAAAAGGCATGGGTTTCTGAACCCAGGGTTCTCTTTCTTTGCCGTGTTTCCTAGCAACAAAGTCTCTCTTATCATAATGTTGATTCTTTGATTGTGGGTTATCAAGATCAACAGCAGGTTCAATCTCTACTTCATTGTCATTACTAGGTTGAGCATCAACATGAACATCATTATTAACATTATCACTAGGTTCATGCTCATTACCAGATTGTGTTTCAGCATCAGAAATAGAGATATCATTGGGATTCTCATGTGTGTCAACAACAGGTTCACTAGAAGCATGCAAAGTCCTATCATTTTTCTTTTTCTTCCTCTTAGAAGGACTAGGTGCATCAACATTAGTTCTCTGAGAATCTTTCTCAATTCTCTTGGGGTGGCCCTCAGGATACAAAGGTTCCTGAGTCATTTTACCCTCTCTAGTCATAACTCTAACATCATTATCATTTTTATTATTGTTCAATACATTGAGAAAATCATTCTAAGCCTTAAGTACTTGTTCTACTTGAGTGGTAACCATAGAAGCATTTCTACTAATAAGTTTAAGTTCACCTTTAACACTAGCCATATAATCACTCAAGTGTTCAATCATATAAGCATTATGTTTCAATTGTCTACCAACATAACCATTAAAATCTTCTTGCTTAACCATAAACTTATCGAATTCATCCAAACATTGGCTAGCAAACTTAGCAGGAGGGATTTCAACTTTATCATATCTACAGAGAGACTTTACCTTTACTACCTATGTCGGGTTATCAAGACCGTGTATTTCTTCAACAGGCGGTAAATTACGACCATGTGTTTCTTCAATAGGCGGTAAATTCTTAACATCTTCAGCTTTAATACCTTCTTCTTTCATAGATTTCTTTGCCTCTTGCATATCTTCAGGACTGAGAAATAGAATACCCCTTTTCTTCGGAGTTGGCTCAGGAGTTGGTTCAGGAATTGGATCAGGGATTGGATCAGGAAGTGTCCAATTATTTTCATTAGTCAACATATTAT
Source organism: Triticum aestivum (assembly GCF_018294505.1). Classification (NCBI taxonomy): domain Eukaryota; kingdom Viridiplantae; phylum Streptophyta; class Magnoliopsida; order Poales; family Poaceae; genus Triticum; species Triticum aestivum. The sequence continues at coordinate 92,299,945 of NC_057809.1, forward strand.
TCAATAGAATTTCAGCTTCATCAACAGTTCTTTCCCTGAAAACACAACCAGCACAACTATCTAGGTGGTCTCTGGAAGCATCGGTTAGTCCATTATAAAAGATATCAAGTATCTCATTTTTCTTGAGAGGATGATCAGGCAAAGCATTAAGTAATTGGAGAAGCCTCCCCCAAGCTTGTTGGAGACTCTCTTCTTCAATTTAGACAAAATTATATATTTCCCTTAAAGTAGCTTGTTTCTTATGAGCGGGGAAATATTTAGCAGAGAAGTAATAAATCATATCCTAGGGACTACACACACAACCAGGATCAAGAGAATTAAACCATATCTTAGCATCACCTTTAATGAGAACGGAAATAATTTAGGAATATAATAATAGTGAGTTTTCTCATCATTAGTGAACAGGGTAGCTATATCATTTAATTTAGTAAGATGTGCCACAGCAGTTTCCGATTCATAGCCATATAAAGGATCAGATTCAACCAAAGTAATTAACTCAGGATCAACAGAGAAATCATAATCCTTATCAGTAACAAAGATAGGTGAAGTAGCATAAGCAGGATCATATTTCATTCTAGCATTCAAAGTTTTTTGTTTCAGCTTAGCTAAAAGCTTATTAACATCACTCCTATCATTGCAAGCAAGAAAGTCTCTAGCAGTTTCTTCATCCATAACATAACCCTTAGGAACAACAGGCAAATCATATCTAGGGGGAGAATCTTCATCATCACTTTCATCAATATTATCAGTTTCAATAATTTCATTCTCTCTAGCCCTAGTAAGTTGTTCATCAAGAAATTCACCAAATGGCATAGTAGTATCAAGCATAGAAGTAGTTTCATCATAAGTATCATGCATAGCAGAAGTGGCATCATCAATAGAATACGACATATCAGAATTAATATCAGAAGCAGGTCTAGGTGTCGCAAGTTTACTCAAAACAGAAGGTGAATCAAGTGCAGAGCTAGATGGCAGTTCCTTACCTCCCCTCGTAGTTGAGGGATAAATCTTGGTTCTTGGATCTTTCAAGTTCTTCATAATGATAAGAAGATATAAATACCAAGTGACTCAAAGAATAGAGATGTGCTCCCCTGCAACAGCGCCAGAAAATAGTCTTGATAACCCACAAGTATTGGGGATCGCAACAGTTTTCGAGGGTAGAGTATTCAACCCAAATTTATTGATTTGACACAAGGGGAGCCAAAGAATATTCTCAAGTATTAGTAGCTGAGTTGTCAATTCAACCACACCTGGAAACTTAATATCTGCAGCAAAGTGTTTAGTAGCAAAGTAATATGATAGTAGTGGTAACGGTGGCAAAAGGTAATGGTAGCAAAAGTAATATTTTTGGGTTTTATAGTGATTGTAACAGTAGCAGCGGAAAAGTAATTAAGCAAAGAACAATATATGGAAAGCTCATAGGCAATGGATCGGTGATGGAGAATTATGCCTGATGCGATCGATAATGTAACAGTCATAACCTAGGGTGACACAGAACTAGCTCCAGTTCATCAATGTAATGTAGGCATGCATTCCGAATATAGTCATACGTCTTATGGAAAAGAACTTGCATGACATCTTTTGTCCTACCATCCCGTGGCAGCGGGGTCCTATTGGAAACTAAGGGATATTAAGGCCTCCTTTTAATAGAGTACCAGACCAAAGCATTAACACATAGTGAATACATGAACTCCTCAAACTATGGTCATCACCGGGAGTGGTCCCGACTATTGTCACTTCGGGGTTGCCGGATCATAACACATAGTAGGTGACTATAGACTTGCAAGATAGGATCAAGAACTCTCATATATTGATGAAAACATAATAGGTTCATATCTGAAATCATGGCACTCGGGCCCTAGTGACAAGCATTAAGCACAGCAAAGTCATAGCAACATCAATCTCAGAACATAGTGGATACTAGGGATCAAACCCTAACAAAACTAACTCGATTACATGATAAATCTCATCCAACCCATCACCGTCCAACAAGCCTACGATGGAATTACTCACACACGGCGATGAGCATCATGAAATTGGTGATGGAGGAAGGTTGATGATGACGATGGCGACGGATTCCCCTCTCCGGAGCCCCGAACGGACTCCAGATCAGCCCTCCCGAGAGAGTTTAGGGCTTGGTGGCGGCTCCGTATCATAAAACGCGATGAATCCTTCTCTCTGATTTTTTTCTCGCCGAAAGTGAATATATGGAGTCGGGGTTGAGGTCGATGGAGTGTTAGGGGGCCCACGAGGCAGGGGGTGCGCCCAGGGGGTAGGGTGCGCCCCCACCCTCGTTGACAGGTGGAGGCCCCCCTGACATGGATCTTCCTTCGAGTATTTCTTATATATTCCAAAATAATTCTCCGTTGATTTTCAGGTCATTCCGAGAAATTTTATTTCTGCACAAAAATAACACCATGGCAATTCTGCTGAAAATAGCGTCTGTCCGGGTTAGTTCCATTCAAATCATACAAGTTAGAGTCCAAAACAAGGGCAAAAGTGTTTGGAAAAGTAGATACGATGGAGACGTATCATATACCCATTAGAGGAAGGAAACGGTCCCATATAATCGAAGCCCCAAACATCAAATGGTTCAATAATCACTACAAAAAAATACACCTCCGTGATGATACGTGTTTGTCACAGTAGGTCGCGTTTTTTGTCATGCATGTACATCCATGACGATTTTATGACAGAATCAAGATAGTCATAAATGTGCTGTCGTAGAAGTGTTCCATGACATTACCAAAATTATCATCACGGAAGTGTCCACTTCCATGACGATAAATCGCGCGTCACAGAAGTGCTTTCGTCAAGGGTGACCGACACGTGGCATCCACTGTAACGGAACGCCGTTAAGCTAGTGGGTCGGATTTTGGATCCGATAACCCGTTAACATCCCTGACCAATGGGAAATTTCCACGTGTAAAATTCTGATTGGCCGAAGGGAACACCTGTCAGCTCGTTAGTGGGCCAGATGTCGCCTGTCCATTGGAGGAGACATGCCTATGATACGTCGACACATGTGGGCCCAACAGAGGCCCATATAGTCTAAAGAGGCCGGCCCAGTCAAAGGCCCGTAGAACTTAATCAGGTATTAGTGGGCCAGCCCAATAACGGCCTGCTTAATAAAGGCCCATTTATGGCCCGAAGCCAGATGTGGCCCGTTAATTGTTCGCCCAATATTTGGGCCCATTTACGGCCCGAAGCCAGATCTGGCCCGTTAATTGTTCGCCCAATATTTGGGCCCATTTGCGGCCCGAAGCCAGATCTGGCCCGTTAATTGTTCGCCAAATATTTGGGCCCAACTACAGCCCAGTGACTTTCGGCCTGTTAGAGGCCTGATGTAGACATGGGCCCATTTCAGCCCGGTGTGACTTTCGGCCTGGGAATGGCCCGTGCTGCCCATGGGCCATATATGGTCCGACGGGACATCGGGCCCACTAACGACATGCGCTAAAGGTGGCAACAGTTAAGTCTAACGTGACTTTGGGCCTGTTAAAGGCATGTCGCGTAATTCGGCCCGTTGATGCCTTTGCTAAGCTTTTGGCCTCTTAAAGGCCCATGATATCAGTGGGCCAACTAAGGCCCGAGATATGTTTCGGCCTGGTAACGGTCGTGAGCTAACTGGGCCCAAAACGGCTCGGTCTACATTTCGGCCTGCTGAAAGCCCGTCGACGACTAGTGAAAATTGAGGCCCAACATGCATTTTGGCCTGCTAAAGGCCCGTGGTTTCATCTCGGCCGTAACAGGCCAGTACAATATTCAGCCCGTTAATGGCCCAACACTACCTGGGCCAAACTAAGCGGTGGGTCAACAAAAGGCCCAACTAAAATATAGGCCGGTGTAAGTTTGGGCCTGGCACAATGTGTGAAGGCCCCAATCATTTGGGCCCAAGAAAGACGCAGGCCGGTCCAATTGTGGCCCGCTAAAAAGCTGGCCTCTTAGAGTCGAATGTTTCGGTCCGGTCGACTACATCTGATTTTTTTTCAGATAGCGAATGATGGCAGTAACTAGTAGGAATTAAGAACAAACCTACTCTATACAATAAAGAAATTACGGCATAGTAACTAAGAATAAACCTACACTATACAATAAAGGATTTAAGGTATATTACATCCACTGGGCATCGAAGTTCGCCACCAGTGATCATAAAGCGCAACGAAGAAGCAAATTACAAAAACTGGGCACCATTGCAGCGTAACAAAATAATACTGAACTGAGACCACTTCCAAGACAGTTCAAGAAATTTTAGCCTTGCGGGGGAACTGCTGCGCAAGCTACTAAGCAAGGCTGTGAGACCGGCCTAGCATGTCGGTCATAGCTTCCAGGTGTAGCTGTTTAGCGATGAGGTTCCCATTGGTGTTCTCCGCAATCTTTCTTAGAGATAGGATTTCAAGTCGAAGTTGAGTTTTAGAATGCCTTTCTGCTAGAACTTGGGACTGAAGAAGTCTAACTGATTCAGACAATGAATTCTGTGAGCTTGTCTGACTGTTAGTCTCAAGTAACTTGAACACTGCATCAAGACAAGACTTTGGGGTTGTCTCGCTATCTTCAAGATGTTTTGCCTTCTTTGCTGCAATATATGTTGGGTTTGTCTTACAGCCTTCAGCAGACTTGTGCATGCCATCAGGCATATCACCCTGAAACAAAGCAGAGAGATGACATGTTTTGCACGTGTATAAACAAAGATGATAACTGTTCTATCAATTCTATCCAATTTCAAATTAGAAAATAAAGAGTAAGTTCAAAATATCAATAGCATAATTTGGCATTGTTCATAATGCGGGGAGCTTCACCACACTACTGGATTACCATGTCAACATAACAATCATAGATGAAGGGCAAAGAAAATCATTGTATCTATTTTGGATAATGTGCATGGCATGTTGTTCATATCATTAGCCACATCAGTAAGATAAAATAGGAGATGACAAGGTGCAAACGTGGGCTGCTTCACCACACACTGGATTATAGATCCACAAAAACAAGCATACATATAGGGAGTATTAAGTAATGTGCATGGTATGAATAAGGAATTTGGTTTTACAAGTAAAACTTAGAACTTACGGTTCTTACGAACATGCATTTTGGTAGAAAAAGCAAACTAAACAGCAGTAAATGATAGGGAGTATGAGAAAATTAAACAGTAGTTGAGGATAAAGGCTTTAGAAGGACTGACTTACATTAACAGTTAACACCGGCTTTATAATGCCCTTCTCCATGTCAAGGGAAGGATAACTCAAGAATTTCAGCACAAAATCTTCTTCATAAGCATTGCCTGTACTCTACATTTTGTAGAGAGTAATTATAGATATGATAATACTGGAAGGGATAGAGGATAATGAAGATAAGATGCATATTGATGCTACATAATCAACTACCAATCCCTGGAAGTACAAGTGTTACAGGACAAAATGTACTGACAAGAGCAATGGGCTACACTTCTGCACTGGCATTGTCTGTGTGTTCTACTTGTTGGTAAGATTAAATATAGATCTGATCTTTTTTAGTAAATGGTGGGCGAGGGAGATAAGATGCAGAATGCTACAAAATGAACCAATCCCTCTTCCCATAATACAAGAGTGTTTTGAACACTGGTGTACTGTACAAAACGTTCTTATATTATGGGACAGAGGGAGTAGCTGTTAATGTAAGTACAGTGATAGACCTCGTTTAGTCCTTACAAGAGGACTGCAGAGCTAAACCTCTTCAAAAGCATTGGGTTGATTCTAAATTTATGTAAGAGTCCATACAAATATTATAATGTCCACCAAATGGACGATTACGAGGCTAACATGTGCAGTGATGCTACATAATCAAACAGCTATGAACGTAAGTATGGTCATACAGGGCAAGAGGTACTCACAAGAGCAATGCAATGTGCAGTATAGTTGCGAGATTTTGTGGTCCCTTGAGAATGAATGTTCTTCTGCTAACAGTTTTCGTACAAGTGAGACATTAAGGCAAATGCAGAAATGTAGTTCAAATTGTGATGTGATATCATAGACAGTACCTTACGCTGCAGCCGAGATCAATGTGTAACAAGATTATTCCAGTCACCGTTGGATAAATGTAGCACCAGAGACTTTACAGAAATTTCATTCAGAGGCTTGCCATCGAAGTGCGCTTGCCTCAGGTAGGAACGATACTTCATCAATGAGTGCTTGAAAAGCGCAACCAACCCTTGCTCGTCATCACAATCCAGTTTGCTCGTCGCCTATTTAAAAGAATGAAATCTTGTGTATTCTGTCAGCAGAAACATATGCAGTAATGACCATGAATAACATTAGTACATTACTTACGCGTAAGTTGCGGAGGAAGACTGGAAATTGTTCTGTGTCTGTGATATAATCTTTCCATCAAGGAAAGATGCACACAAAGTTCCTGACAACAACATAAGCTTCATCTTCTAAACTGGGAAGAAATGGAACAGGGGTCCTATTTGCTGCAATTGGGGCTCTCTCTGGTTCGAAAAGGGATTTGGCAACTGGATTTGGTGTACTCTTTGCTGGAATGGGGGTTTTGCGTCGTACAGCTGGTGCTATGTCAAATGGCATAATCATACTGTTTGCTACAGTTGGGGTCTGCTGCAGTTGGGGCATCAGAAATGACCAGTGTAGTAGGGCTAGAGTCTGCTAGAGTTGGGGTATTTTATGGGTCAGGTGATATTGCAACTACTCCTAATGGCTATTTGATTTATCAGGTACCACTACCTTTTCCAAATACTTTGTTTGTGCTCCTCCACGATCAGCAATCGCCCTCTTCCTTTTGAACGTCTAATACACAAGAACATCATTTGAATGGATAAATATGGTACGATGACAGATGGAATATGTACTGAAAATGGATAGGCAAGGTGTATTCACATACACGATGTGTAAACTAAGCTAATGGCAGTTCAACAAAGTAGAAGCAATGTAAAGCATCAGTTGCAAGATATGTGCGAGCAATGGAACCTTGGAAAGTTAGAGCAAGTACCTTGATGGGTGAATAAGATAGGCCATCTTCCTCTGACTCCTCCACTAGGGAGCTACATTGACTTAGGTCTCCCTCTAGCTCAGAATCACTGTTAGCATCATATTCTGAGCATGAATCTATAGGTGGAGAGCGTTTGCATTGCATTGCATCCAGACTTGATTTCAGTCCCTTAATGCCAAGTTTGACAGCCATGGCATTGTTCTGCTTTATTCTTTTCATGCGCGCAAGATCATAATCATTATGATGTTGTTCAGAATCTGAGATTCATGAAGACATAAAAAGTAGTCAGATTATCTATGGAATGCATTGCAGATTCAACTTGGAGAGTGTCTCCCTATAAACCACTACATATGCAAAGTTCACCTCCCCAACCGTGCTGACCAGACCACACACAGAAATACAAACCCCTTATGTCTCTATAACAGGCAGGCACACATTTCAAAACTGAAGTAGGAACATTAGAATCATATGAAATTCGTATTTGAACAAATAAACTAAGCAATAATGAGTGGCGTAATGTTTAGCTTCAAGGGTGGAGTGTTGGTAGTGCGACACGAAGCAAGTAGGCAGATTGTATTCCATGTAAAAGATCGAAACCTATGTAAAAGCTGGAAATGACACTTTCTTTCTATACAATGTAGTGTTCGTTACCCACACATGATGGAAGAGATCACATAGAGAAATACTATTCACTCATGTCTACGATTCCAGTATTTAGAAACACGGTGGTCCACCCTAAAAGAATGTTGACAACAAATATGACAAGGCAAGCATAGATGTAGTGAATCAATCATTTACTTATGAGCTTACTAGGACAAGTATGCAGAATTGTAACTGCAGTAAGAGACCGTCCAAAATCTGAATGAAGAAGTTTGTCTAGCACTTATTGTTTGTAACTAATCGACGTGAAAAATTGAATATTATATCGAATGAGTAAGAAAGAAAAGTAAAATTGTCAACAAACCTGGCTTGCAGTAGTAATCTGGGTCAATGTCACTACGACCAACAATCCAAAATGACTAGTTTCTGTTCCGAGGGCCGGAATTTTGAAAACCCTGTGAACTTTAGAGGTACTAAAGATTACCAAAATACATCTGAACCATTAAGTGTAGGTAGCACCGAGCACACAACAAACCCTAATGACAGTCCTGCCTAATGAGTAATGAATCAATTAGAAAATGGGTGATGAGGAGTGGCTACTGAGTGTTGAGGACGTATCTCACGATAAATTGGGTTGGCTTGGTGGGTGCTGCATGCCTGAGCCCTGAACGGACTAGGAAGGTACGCACGGTGGCGCGCCCAGGCAGCGGTGACGCTGTTGGGCGAGCGGCTCCTGGCCTCCTATTAGTCCGACGTCTCCTCCTAGAGTCATGCCGTCCGAGGATGGCAAGTCGCCGGCGAGGCAGGCGGCTGGGGGCGAGTAGAGATCAGAAGCGCGTAGCAGAAAAAAGGGGAATCGGGGCCTGGGACAACCCAAAATCCTAGGGTGGGCCGGCCCACCATGGGCACCCTGTAGAGATACACACCTAATCGGCGAACATGCATTTTCGAAACTAATTTAGGAACATTTAGCTGACCAATTAAACAACTCTATTTTAATAATATCAGATTCATATTTGAACAACTAAGCTTGTTTAGCTTGATGGGTGGAGCAGTGTTATTATGACACGAAGCATGTATTCTGATCATATAGTGATCATAAAGGGGGAAACTCTAAGCATATTTTTTTAGCAAAAGAGGGTTTCCCCTCCGATTTCTATTAAAGAAACCACCACGGAACCAACATGATCAATTAAACCCTAAGCATGATCAATTAAACCATATTATGGCTGTGCCATGGCAGATTTGAAGCTGCAAACCGGAGAAATGATATTTAGCATCCATTGTTTGCTTCGAACTAAGAACTAAATTCTAAGAGCTGAAAAGAAAGTAGAGTAACCAAGTTAAGATCTATTTTCTGGTTGAGATCAAAAAGTTGAGGAGATATGAAGTACCACCTCTCTTGCGGTGACGTGTAGGCATCGGGGGTGCGATGGTTGTCGGTGGCATTGAAGAAGATCTGCGACGGTAGACAGGTGCATCGGGGGATAAGTCCCGTTGCGGTGGAAGAGAAGGTCGTGTGAGCGGCCCCGACAAAGAGGACGACGGCGCCGATGAAGCGAGAGGACGCGATGCAAGGCTATTGGTCTGTCGCCGTGGATGAGAAATGTCCATCTCTAGCAGTGGATGACGCGGTCTTGGTAGGCACTCCAGCATGGTGGAGAACGGTGGCGATGGATGTGGTGGAGGACGGTGGCGATGGATGGGGTGGCGGACGAATGCTGGTGTGGGGATGGGGTGTTCTAGCGCGGACGATGTATGAATGGGAAAATGGAGGGAGAGGTACGGGGAACCATGTTTTTGGGACGCGCCAGCCTGAAATATGGGAAAGTTACGAACTTAGCCCCCGTTTAAAATTTGGACGTCTCGTCGGTTGGGGATAGGATGGTAATCTCGCATCTCGCCAATATTTGCCCAGAGCAATTTCGGGCGAGGAGAGGGTGGTTGGCGCCCATGGTTGGCACCCACGGTGTATGAACGGTGCTGACAGGTAGGGCAGTTGTGTCACGTCTGAGTGAAGTTACAAACCTGCCCCTATTGAAAATATTTGCCTACATCGATTTCGGCCGAGTCGAGTTTGTTTTGCTGCCCACCGTGTATGAATGGGGAATGGAGGGGGAAACAGAGGTCTTTAGGACGAGCTTGAATCAAATGAGTTTTGCCGCCCATTTTTGACGCCCACCGTGTCAGAATGGGCTCAGAGGCAGTCATGTCACGTCTAATTGAAGTTACTAACCTACCCCTATTTAGAGCAGTGGAAATCGGGCTGATGGATTGTCCGTGCAATGGGTAGACAGTAATTTCCATCTCCCAAACACTTGGCTTCGGGCAACCAATGTGGGAGTGGACATTTTGCTACTTCTTTCGAATTTTGGGACAATAAGCATCCACGTTTACCCTAGCAACTAAATTCGAATCCATTTTGTATTCCTATATGAATCTTTATAAATCATTATATGTGTTTTTATATATCTTCAAAAGGACAACAAAGATGTATTCCACTGTCATATATGAATATGGTTTACAAATGCCGATACTCAAATTCAGAAACTAGAATCCAGTTTAAGGTGAATTCGAATATTTGGAACACTTCATGTCCAACTCTAATGTCACACACAGCATAGTGTGTACTCCCATTTAGATATGTACACAAGCGATGTATCAAGATTCAAATACCGAGTCAATCAACCAAGAATGTACAGAACTAACAGACATATAAACACTTATATAGTATATGGATCAATAATATCAACTAACATACATAAGCCAGGCCACTGTATTTTTTTTTTGCTACAACAGCATCCTTTTTTCAGCCAGCATCTTGGCCCTTTCTGATGTGTGCCACTTATGGTCCATCTATACTACTACTATTGCTGAATGCACATTCAGCCTGATTGGCATATTTGTAGGTCTGGCATAGCAATCCAAATGAATGTCTCCGAGTCTTATCAATTAATACAGACTTGTGCTCAAATAAAATTACAAACCAAAAAACAAAATAAAGAATTATTACATGATCTCTAAAACAAATGGTTTGATTGATTACATGAACAGACAACACAAAGGTTATTCAACTATGGAAAGAACATTTCACCTATGATATACCAAGTAGTAATTTAATTTCCTTTTTCCTTTAGGACCTTAACAATCTGGTCAGTCTCAGCTTGCTTCGTTTTGAAATCCACCAAATATTTAATGGTTGTCTTGAGTACTGCTTGTGATTGTGCTGTTTGCTTCCTCAACATGTCAACTTCATCTCTAAGTGCAGAAGTAGAATCTCTTTCTACCACTAGTTTAGCCTCTAGAGCATCAGCAGTTGGCAATTCATAATGAACGATTGGGCCGGTGCCACTACTGTGGGATGATGCAGCGTCCATGGGGACCTCGCTCTTTGATCTTGGGCTAACCTGTTTTGCCATTAAAGTTCCGATTGGATTCAGAAAAGTTGAAGTTAGCAAAACATCTCAACTAGGAGTTATAACAGCAAACCAGTTAAACAAACAAGGAATTAAAGAGTTTTAATTGGATGCTAAAAAGTAGTTATTAACATCATTGTAACCCGCTGTTGCAGCAGCAAAGCAATTAAACAAACAAGTAGATATTTAAGTTAAGGCAAACAGGTAATTCTTAACAGTAAGTATCAAACACATGGATAGGCGTAGTCTCCAATATGATTAACAGGCTGTGCCATTATGTAATCAGTAGCAAACTAAATTAAGCCAAGCAACGTAATTGAACAATTTTTCAATAAGTGTCTAACTAAAATTCCGAGAAGCAGGTACCGAACTTACGCTAGTTCTTTGTACAAGCACACTTCAACTTCTTTTTCGCTTACAAGGTTGTATGAAGGAGTCCATGGCATCAATTGCTTGGATACGCAGTCCCAATACTTCTTTCTTCCCACACTGCATGGGTAAGTCGAATGGTTAATGTGGTAAGATGGTGCGTCCTTGATATGTTATATGAGGACGTGTAGTCAGACTAGTTGTAGCCAAACACATCACACTGGCTTTTACTGTATATTTCATGCAATTATTTTTGGCATATCGAGATCTAAGCAATCTACAATAGGATGAAAAGACTGGCATCCTTCACATTATTGGCGAACTCAGTTCATAGAAACAAGCAATTCAACCATTATGTGGGTAAATCAAAAGCGCCACTGGAATATTTTTCACTATCCAATCATACACGCAAAAAGGGGCGACGCCACCATAGGGGCTGGTATGGGCGGCCGCCTCAGGTGGCTGGAAAGTGTGCTCCTAGTTTGAGTCATCCAGGTTGGCCCATGCTAGTTTTGTGCGTCCCAACGCACAAGCAGGCAATGTAAAAAATGAAGAAAAATGTTTCAATTTGGATGGGCCAATAACGTAAGTGCAAGGCGGGGCCTATAGTAGGCTCGCGGCCCAAACGAGCACCTCCCATATCGATCGACGGCAGGAAAAATCCCAATTCATTCGCTCCAGCCTCCAGTCTGGTTTGCTCCTAACCTAGCCGCCGCTGGACAGACTGACACATCACTTCCTCGCGCCCTCGTTAGAGGGTGGTCGCCGGGCTTGAAGCGAACGGAAGGACAAGAAGATGAAGATCCAACCCTGGGTGTAGCCTGCATGGGAGGCAGCGGCGGCAGCACGGGCATGGCATTGAGCTTGCGCAAACGAACAGTCACAGCTTGCAAGAGTAGCATGCGCAACGAGCAGGTACATCACATCCATGATTATATCTAATTCAACTCTTCAATTTCTGGCCAATAGTTAAACCTGACGGTGTTGTAAAACTGCTTGTATGTAGGGAATCTATGAGAAAATGAAACCAGTTTCTACTTATCTTATAACTCCCCCAATCAATATTGAACTGACTGAATTTGATGTATCTAATCAAGTTTCCAGTGCAAACATACAAGCTCATGTTGTTCTTGAGCCTGAAGTGTCTAATGAACAGACTGCTAATGAAGGATTTGATGCAAACATTTTACATGCTCCTGGTGATGAACATATAGTGTCTAATGAGGGATCTAATGCAAGCATTTTGCAAGCTCATTGAAGGATTTAGTGTCTAATGATGATCTACTATGTTGAGAGAGACAGAGATTTGCAGGAATTGATGACAAGCAAATTATAGTGCATTTTCATAGCTTGAGGAAACATCGAGGCCATCTATAAGAAAGTCCCCGTATCATGACAACATAGCATAAATACTTTTCTAATCTGTTGTTTGAAACTATTGGCATACTTGTGCAGGATAGATATATTGATATGCAGTTTGTGCACTAGTTATACGTGCAATTACACTTTGATATTTTCAGCCAGAGAACGAATAATTCAAGCAGGTACATACCATGTTTGTAGTCCTTGTACACCATGTTGCATTTTGTGTTTTTGGTGCTTGCATCATTTAATGTTTATAGTATGAACTACTTTGGATCATTAGCTGGTTTTCAAAGTGCATGTAGCTTCACATTTCTCAATGTCGGGGAAACTGATCCATGAACACCTATGGGGCCGGCGGACCGGGCCCCTTTCGGTTCGGCGGGGGGCGAAGGTCGCACGAAGAGCAGATCGAGGCGAAACACATGAGCAGTTTACCCAGCTTCGGAGCTCTCCGGAGAGATAACACTCCTACTGCTGCATGTCTGGTTCTATTGTGTTCTTGCTCCAAAGGGAGAGCGTAGTGTTTTCTGGCTTGCGAATGAGTCGAACCTACCGAACTCCCGAACCCCCTCTACGTTGCGCATGGGCCTCCTTTTATACGCTAAAGGGGTCACCGACAGGTGGCAACGCAGAGAAGGGTACAAATGTAAAAAGTGAGGTGGTTGGTATAGTTACTTGTATAGTGCACCCTACCTAACCCTGACGGCAGGGGACAAGGGCATTAAATGCCCGTCTAAGTCACCCAAACAGTGTAGAAAAAGACCGTTAGGGGCGCCACCGTTCGCCACGATGGCGATCTTGTCAGCTTTGCATGCCACTGCGCACCGCTGGTTGCACAGCCTCCCGCCACGCGCGCCTGGAGAGGCCCCCAGAGCGACACATTGGTGGATGCGCTGGAGCGTGAGCACAGAGTGGCCGCCTGCTGCGGCAAGCACCTTGCCGCTGCTGTTATCTTGTCGGGACCGGAAGCTTGTCGCTCACCGTGCCTCGAAGTACATTGGTTGGTCTTCCCGGCAAGATCCTCTTGCCGGGGCCTTGTTGCCTTGCCGGAGTGCGTGGCGCGTCGCGGCAAGTTCCTTGGAGTGCCTTGGTCGGCCTTCCCGGTAAGCTCCTCTTGCCGGGGCCTTGTCTCCTGAGCTTAAATACTTTGTTCTTGAATGGCTCCAAGGGAGCCACGGAGGATCTTGGCGCTCGCCCGGCAAGCCTTGCCGCGGGGTGCTGCAACTGCCCGTGCACAAGTTCGGGATACTAGGATACCCCTATTCTAGTACACCGACAGGAGCCCCCGGGCCTGGGCCAGACACCGTGCCGAGCGCTGTTGGGCCAGGCCCAAGACAGGGCACGGGCACACGTGGACTGGGCCATACCGAATCTCGCTCCGTATCCACCGCGCTCTCCCATAACGGCACGCATTGAATGCGGCATCGTGGGAGAGATCGTGGGTGGTTGTTTATTCGGAAGGGCGAAACGTCCGCCCCGTCCCTCTTTATAAGCAGAGGAAACAGGGGCAGTTCGTTCCCCCTTGCTGGTTGCTACTACTCCATCTTCACGAACCTCCGCCGCTCCCCCCTTCTTCTTGAAACCGAGAGAGCAGCGCCCCACCCCCCATTGCCACCAGCATCACCACACCGTCGACCTCCCTCACCACCTCCGCCATGGCCCCGAAAGCCGACAAGGGAAAGGGTGTGAAGTCGGCCGAGGCGCAGCGGCTCGCGGCGCTGCGGAAGGAGCGGGCAATCTTCTCCCCTCAGCTCGGCGTGCAGGAGCTGAGGGAGTACTTCTACCTCTTTTGGGCGACGGAGATGCGTGTGCATCCGCGCACGAGGGTACTCCCAGCCGCTGCTTCGGAGCTGGCTCCAAACGGGTACCCATTCTTCGCGCTATTCTTCTATTGCGGGCTCTGCCCGCCCTTCTCGGAGTTCTTCTGCGATATCATGAACACATACGACTTCCGCCTCCTTGACTTCACTCCCAACGCCGTTCTGACCATGGCAGTTTTCGCACAATGTGCGAAAACTTTGTCGGAGTCCACCCCAGTGTTGCCCTTTTCCGCCACTACTTCATACCTCGGGTAGAGAGAGGAGAGCCGCTTGCCGGAGGGATTGCCTGGATCTCGAGAGTCGGCAAGAAGGAGGCGTACTTGGATGGTGAGCTCCGCTGCAAGTGGGAGGAGTGGAGAGCGGAGTGGTGCTGGATCGTCGAGGAGAATCCGCAGCCCTTCACCGCCGTGCGCCAAACTCCAATAGTGCGCGGCAATGACTGGAGCAACGTGGCCCCGGAAGACGAGAGGCTGAAGATCGCCATCACTAGGATCCTTCGCCTCAGGCTTGCCGGGCTCACTGTAGGCGCTATAGGCGCAGATTTCCTCCGCCGCCGCATCGCCCCCCTGCAGGAGAGGGGGAGGCCCGTCTGGGAATTTAAGAACTCGGCGGACATCATGAGGCTGCGGCTGGGCCTCAACTACAACTTCACCGTCTTGGAGCTGGATGCAATGCTCCTGGAGTTGTTCAAACGCGACCCCCAGCACCCATTCACGCTGCCGAGGGGCGTTGTCCCATTATGCAATAATTCTTCGCTTGACCGGATCCGCGCCATGATGCCGTTGTGTGATTCACACGGAATCGTTCCAACTTGGCAAGAGCCTGCGGATGACGTCGTGCAAGCGTTCTTCGACAACTTGGAAGAAGTGCCGGTCCATGCCGATGAGCAGAAAAGCCTCACCCGTGACACCACCGACGAGGAGCTGCAGCGCATCGCCACTAGGGCAGAAGAGGTTGCGGCCGCAGCTGCCGCGGGCGTGTTTGGGTTCACTTTGGAGGAGGCGGAGGCTGCAGAGGCGGCAAACCTTGCTGAGCGCGTGGAATTCATTGGCGAGGAGGAGCCTGCCGGTTCCGAAGCCGAGCCGAGCGAGGCCGGTGAGGAGGAGCCCGAGCCTTTAGAAAACTTGCCGCAGGCGGAGCCCCCGGCCCCGCCAAGAAGGCGCCTTCGCAGGGCCGGGGACGCAGCGGGGCGGCAGCCGGGTCAACAGTCGCCGAGCCGTGCGACGCGCTCTACCGCGGCAAGCAATGTTGCCGCGGGAGCGCCCCATGCAACAGCGGCAACTGGAGCGGGATCTTCCCGGGCCACCGCCTCCGCCCCCGCCAAGCGGGCAAGGGATCGTACTCCTCCGCCTCGCCGCACCGGAGGAGGGCCGGACTTCGATCTTTCCGCGCTCAGCTCCGACGAGGAGGAAGAAGAGTAAGTTTCTTTGGTGCTCTCGTAGTTCTTCAATCTTGCTGTTTTTATCTTGCATCTGACTTGCTTCAATCTGGACTCCTTTCTTTTCAGGACGCTGGCCCACAGAGCGGCGAAGTGGGCCAAGGCCGCGGTGATTGTCATCGAAGATGACCCCACCGTGTCAGCAGGGGGTGGGTCCGAGATCACCTTGACGGATCCGGCAACCACTCCTCAAAGCAGCCCCCAGCGCGGCCCCCAACGTAAGTTCATAGCTAACTTTCTGTTGTCGGGCGCGCATGAGTGCTTTTTCCTTCGCTGATATCTTGCTTGTTGATCCGTGTAGGAGCAGAACAGCCACATCAGGAGTGCCCGGAGGCTGGTCCCGAAGTGCCATCTGCTTCGACTACGCCGCCAAGGGAGGAGTTCCCGGCAAGGGAGTGCTCTCCGGCAAGGGAGAACTCTCCGGCAAGGGGCAGCACCGTCGATCCTGCGGCGGCCGAGACCGCAACTGTAGATCTTGGCGCAGGTAATTCACTTGTCCAAATACTTTCCCTTGGGTTCTTCTTCTGATTTTCTTCTCCTGGATTTTTGATTGATTTTTCTCCCTTCTTCGTTCTTCAGACTCATCTGCTGCTGAGCCAATGGAGACGGAGGGAGCCGGCGAGGAAGGCGCGCGTGGCAGCACTGACGACGTCGCCGCTAACGAAGAAGGGGCCGGTGCTGATGAGACCGCCGGTGGGGAGGCCGCCAAGGCTGCCGCTGCAGAAGCCGGCGAGGGGTCGGGTGATCGCACTGACGACCCTGAGGCCGCAGGAGCGCCAGGCGCTGCGTCGACTGCTGATCCCTCTGCCGCTTCTGCGGAGTCGGGCTCCGAGGAGCCCCAGCCCGGCGCCTACCTTAAGGCCGGCGACAATATCTTCATCAAGCTACCTTGGGCGTCGAGCTCCAGGGCGCCGGTCGAAGGGGAATCTTTCGACGGGGAGGTGCTCGCCTCTGCCGGACTGTCGTTGGTCGACGCGCCCAGCAGCAGCAGTGGCGAGCCTGAGGAGGAGCAGCTGCTGCGGAAGCTACTGTCACTCTATCGCGCCCGGCAAGCCAAGCTGGCTTCCCGGGAAGCGCTTGTCGCGAAGGCGGGAGTTGACATGGAGAAGCACGCGGAGGAGCTCCGGGGCCACAATCAAGAAGCTCTCCGGTCCCTGGCGCAGGAGCGGGAGCGACTCGACGAGGAGCGCACGGCCTTCCTTCTCGAGAAGGCCGAAGCTGAGGAGGAGCAAAGGCTGGCCGCCGAGAAGCAGTCCGCGCAGGAAGATGAACTAGTGCAGCGGAAGGCTAACCTTGACAGCGACGAGGAAGAGCTTGCCGAGCGTGAGCAAGCACTTGGCGGGGCACTCAAGGAAGCAAAGGACGCCGCCGCAACCACAGAGGCCGCCAAGAAGGAGCTGGAGGAGAAGGTGGCGCAGCTGGAGGCCAACATTAGGAAGAGCAGCGAGGAGCTTGCCGCGCTCAAGCGTGAGCGTGAGAAGGATGCTGCTGCCCATGGTGAGGTGCAAGGTCTTCTCGCTGAGAGGGGCAAGGAGCTCAGCGCTGCCAAGGATTCCAAAGCAGACCTGGAGCTGAAGCTGGCCACGCTGACGCAGACGCTGGAGGCCGCCAAGGAGCGGGAGAAGACCTTGTCGGAGAAGGTCAAGGCTGACGCGGCGCTGCTGGAGAGCATTGCAGTTACCCAGAACTCGTTCAGAGACATTGTGGAGCACTGGACTGAGGGTCTGGTAAACATTGCCGCAGTCATCAAGGAGGAGCTGGTGCAGCTGGGGATGGAGGACTTTGGATATCCTTCCGACGAGAGTCTTCAACCCAGCGCCAAGCTCAGCCTGTTCTTCAAGGGCGTGGCGACGGCACTCCAGCAGCTCCGGGAGAGAATCCCGAAGTAGCTGGCAGACGAGTTGCACAAAATCTGTGCCGGGGGTTCTCCAGAAGGTGCTGATGAAGGTGGCCTTCCGCAATCTAGGCCTCAGCTTCACCAACGTCCTCAGGTCCTTGCCGCCTGACGCCGATCTGGATGCACTCAAGGCCCTTGTCGCACCCATTGTGGACAAGGTGAGCGAGATCAAGAGGGTCGAGGGCGGACGCGTAGACTAGGTCGTCCATTTCTTCTTTTCCCTTGCCGCTGCTAATTATGTTATGAAAACATTCTGTTAGAGCTGCGACAAGTTATCTTGTAATATAACTTTATTTCTGTTATCAATTGCTATGCTATTTCCTCTACTAGACTCCTTCCTTTGTATGTTTTTACCCTACGCTTCTAGGGAACTTGTCGGCCCAGGCACCCGAGCCACGAGCGCTGGGTGCGGAACGTCAGCAGCCTGCTGGCGGTGCTGCTTCCGACAAGAAACCTTGTCGCGACTAGATGTAGCACACTTAAGTTGTTGAGCGGACTCGAAACAAAGTAAGGGCGCAACTAGCCACGAGTTGGTTCCTCCGCGCACAGGTTTTCCATACAAAGCAGGGTCGTTCGAGGAAGATAACTCAAGAAATTAAAAACTGACTGCTCAATCTTTGGCAACTTAGCTTTTCCGTCGTTTGCTTCCCGGCAAGGCAAAACTTTGCTTGAACGACGCCTGGTCCATACCACAATCTTCTCCTTCCCCCCGGCGAACTTGTGTGCGAGGGAACCTTCTTTTCCTTTGTTGAAAAAGAAGAAAGAAGAGAAAATAATGATATGATGCCCTTCGGCTCGTTACTGCTTACCGGATGTAGGTGCTGCACAAAGTGTCAGATAACGCATGCAAGAAAGAAACTAATGCATGAAATGGACAAGTTGTGCGGAGCACATGGGGTTCTTACTTATGCACGGGATCTGCGCCCGGCTTTGTACAAAGGATTACATGCAACAGCGGCAAGACTTGTACAAAAGGTGGTTGCCGGAACGGGTTCCGGCAACCGCGCCCTACGGGAAAAACTTACGAAGATGTTGTATGTTCCAGGAGTTGCTCACCGGAATGCCATCTTCGGTCTCAAGGCGGACAGCGCCGGGCCTTGTGACTCGTTTCACCCGATAAGGGCCTTCCCACTTTGGCGTCAACTTGTTGGAATTCTTGGCGGACTGAACGTGCCGAAGAACAAGGTCGCCTTCCTCGAAGCTTCTGGCTTTAACTTTGCGGCTATGGTAGCGGCGCAAAGCTTGCTGGTATCGAGCAGCTCGTACAACAGCCTGAAGACGATCTTCCTCAAGGAGCAGCGCGTCGTCTTGTCGCAGCTGCTCTTGCTCAAGCTCATCATAAGCGAGCACTCGAGGCGATCCGTGTACGAGTTCCGTGGGGAGAATTGCCTCTGCTCCGTAGACTAGAGCGAAAGGCGTCTGGCCAGTGGCTCGATTTGGCGTCGTTCTGATTGACCAAAGAACCACCGGCAGCTCCTCGATCCAGTTTATTCCGCACTTGCGCAGCCTGTCGAAAGTTCTGGTCTTGAGCCCGCGCAGCACTTCAGCATTTGCCCTCTCTGCTTGACCGTTGCTTCTCGGATGAGCAACAGAAGCGAAGTAGACCTTGGCGCCAAGGTCCTGGACGTACTGCATGAAGGTGCGGCTCGTGAATTGCGTGCCGTGGTCGGTGATGATCCTGTTAGGGATCCCGAAACGGCAAACAATGGACCTGAAGAACTTGACTGCTGACTGTGCTGTCACCTTCCTCACTGGCTGCACTTCCGGCCACTTTGTGAACTTGTCGATAGCGATGTACAAGTACTCAAAGCCCCCGACAGCTCGGGGGAAGGGGCCGAGGATATCGAGCCCCCAGACCGAAAATGGCCAGGATAAAGGGATCGTCTGGAGAGCCTGACCTGGCTGGTGTATCTGTTTGGAGTGGAACTGGCACGCTTCACACTTGGTTACTTGTGCAGTCGCATCCTGGAGGGCTGTCGGCCAAAAGAAACCTTGCCGGAAAGCTTTGCCGGCAAGTGCTCTTGCGCCAATGTGATGGCCACATATGCCTCCATGTATCTCTGCCAACAGCTTTTGTCCATCTTCCCGGCAAATACACTTCAATTTCACACCGTTGAGTCTTCTTCTGTACAGTGTGTTATCGACAAACTGGTACATACTTGACTGCCGGGCTACTCTTTCCGCTTCTTCTTGCTCTTCGGGAAGTTCTCCCGTCTGAAGGAAATGGACAATCTGCTGCGCCCATGCTGGAGCTTGTGGCTCGACAACAAGGACTAAAGGCACATCTACTGCTTCGGGAACATCCGCTTCTACGGCAAGGACTTGCGGCCCTGCCGGAGCTTGATGTTCCCCGGCAAGCTTGCCAGAGCAAAACTTGTCGGGAGCGTCTGCTTCAACGGAACAAACCATAAGGCTTGCCGGAGGGGACTACCCCTCAGCATCCTTGGTGTTGATCTTGGGGATTTTCTTGGCGGCGGCTTCGGGGAGCTCTGCCGGAAAGTAGTCACCAGAAATCAACCTCCTCTTCTTGCTTTGTCCAGTTGATGGTGTTACGGATGGTTGAGTCAACTTGAGCACAAAGATCCCTGGTTCCACAGGTAACTTTAGTGCGACGCACTTTGACAGGCCATCAGCAATGTCATTCTGAGCTCTTGGGATATGCTCCATTTGTAGGCCGTCAAAGTGCTCTTCTAGCTTCCTCACTTCATCAACATATGCTTCCATCAATGAACTTTGGTAGTTCTTGTTCACTTGGCGGACGACAAGCTGTGAGTCACCCCTGATAATGAGCTTCTTGATCCCAAGGTCTGCTGCAATTCTGAGACCGGCAAGCAATCCTTCATACTCTGCAGTATTGTTGGTTGCTTGCTCCTTGGGAAAGTGCATCTGGACTACGTACTTGAGGTGCTCTTCGGTGGGTGCGACAAGTAGCACGCCCGCACCGGCGCCTTGCAGCGAGAAGGCACCATCAAAGTACATTAGCCACTCTTTGCTTGCCTCTTTGACGGGGATGCTCGTCTCTGGAGTTTCTTCATCTGGTGTTGGCGTCCATTCTGCTATGAACTCTGCCAATGCCCTGCTTTGGATAGTTGAAGTGCTCTCAAACTTGAGGCCAAAGCTTGACAGTTCCAGCGCCCACTCGACAATCTTGCCTGTCGCTTCAGGATTTTGCAGTATCCTCTTCAGCGGAAAGCGAGTGACGACTGTGATCTCATGTGCTTGGAAGTAATGGCGCAGCTTTCTCGAGGCCATGAGGAGGCCGAAAAGCAACTTCTGCACACCAGAGTACCTTGATCTAGCCCCCTGTAGAAGGGAACTGACAAAATAAACTGGACGCTGCACCATTCTCTTCTGCATCTTATCATGCTCCTGCGCAGATCCATCTTTCTCGGGACCAGAGCTTGTCGGCGAAGCCCCCTGCTTGTCGCTGGATGCATCTGCCGTGGTTGCTGGCTCATCATCTGCCTCCCTCTCCGCCACTAACGCAGCACTAACCACTTGATTGGTTGCCGCTATATACAGCAGCAACTTCTCTTGCGGCTTAGGTGCGACAAGTGTTGGAGTGGAGGACAGGTATCTCTTCAAGTCTTGCAGCGCAGCCTCCGCCTCCGGAGTCCATTTCATTGGACTTGCCTTTTTCAAAATTTTGAAAAATGGCAGGGCGCGCTCAGCAGATCTAGAGATAAACCTGCTGATAGCAGCCACGCAACCGGCAAGCCTTCGCACATCCTTCACGCGCTTTGGTGCTTCGATCTGCTCAATGGCCTTGATCTTGTCGGGATTGGCTTCAATTCCTCGCTGAGACACGAAGAACCCGAGAAGCTTGCCGGAGGGGACTCCAAACACGCACTTCTCGGGGTTAAGCTTGAGGTTGATCTTGCGCAGATTTGCAAATGTCTCGTCTAAATCTTGAATCAGGGTCGCCCTGTTCTTGCTTTTGACCACTATGTCATCCATGTAGGCTTCCACATTTCTGTGCATCTGCGACTCAAATGCGTGGTGGACTACTCTTGCGAATGTTGAACCAGCATTCTTCAAACCGAAAGGCATCCGTACGAGGCAGTACGTGCCACACGGGGTGATAAATGCGGTTTTCTCTTCATCGTCTTCTGCCATGAAATCTGATGGTATCCTGAGTATGCATCAAGAAACGAAAGCAAATCACATCCGGCTGTGGAGTCAACAATCTGGTCAATGCGCGGCAAGGGAAATGGGTCTTTGGGACAAGCTTTATTAACATCAGTGAAGTCAATACAAAGTCTCCATTTCCCGTTAGCTTTGCGCACAACAACAGGATTGGCCAACCACGTGGGATGGAGCACTCCTCTGACAAGGCCTGCTGCTTCCAACTTCTTGATTTCTTCTGCGATGAATTCTTGGCGCTCCACTGCCTGCTTCCTAACTCTCTGCTTGACGGGCCGCGCATGAGGACAAACGGCAAGGTGGTGCTCAATTACTTTCCTAGGAACACCGGGGATATCAGACGGTTGCCACGCAAACACGTCGACATTCGCCCGCAGGAAAGCAACGAGCGTGCTTTCCTATTTGGGGTCAAGAGTGGCACTGATGGTGAAGGTACCACTAGTGCCGTCCTCCTTGGCGGACACCTTCTTGGTCTCAGGTGGAGCTGCCATTGCCTTCTTACACTTGCCAGTGGAGCTCGATGGTGCGTCCTCGACGGCAGCGCAGCACTCCGAAGAGGTGCGCTTGCCGGAGTGGGCATCAGAGCTCTTGCCGGACTTGGTCTTCTTCTTCCCCCCGGGAGCTTCAACGGCAAGTGTCTCGTGTTCTGCTGCGGCTGCTGCTTCCCAGTAAATCTTGTCGGCACAGATAAGAGCATCCTTCTTGTCGCTAGGGACAGAGATGACACTTATCGGGCCTGGCATTTTCAGTACGTTATACGCATAGTGAGAGGCTGCCATGAACTTGGCGAGTGCCGGACGACCAAGGATTCCATTGTAAGGTAATGGAAAATCAGCAACATCAAACGTGACCCTCTCAGTCCTGAAGTTCAGCTCGCTGCCAAATGTTACCGGCAACATGATCTTTCCCTTCGGCTTGCTCCTTCCCGGGTTGATTCCTTGAAATGTACCGGTCTCTTCGAGCTCGCTGTCAGGGATCTGGAGTTTCTGGAGCACCGCGGAGGAGATCAGGTTCAAGCCGGCCCCGCCGTCAACTAGCATCTTAGTGACCTTGAGGTTGCGGATTGTTGGTGAAACCAACATCGGCAAGCACCCGACCGTAGTTATGCGATCAGGGTGGTCCTCAATATCAAAGATGATAGGCGTGCTGGACCATTTCAGAGACTTGCGTGACTCAACAGGTGGTTCTGCTGCATTAACTTCCCGCACCCACTGCTTGAGCTGGCGGTGCGAGGTATGTAGAGAAGCACCACTGTCAACGCACACGACCTCTGTCGCTTTCTGGAACTCCTGCTCATCAGCCTCCTCATCATCCATGTTTTCATCGTCGTCATAATATTCATCCTTGTCGCGGCCGCGAGGAGGTCTGTCTCCTTGCCGCTGCTTGGCTTTGCCGCGGCGTCCTCCTCGGCCGGGACGTTTCTTGCCGGATCCCCCAGCACCTTCCTGGGCCTTCTCTTTGCCGCGCAGCTCGTATTCAGCTTTCTGTTGCTCAACAAGCTGCTCGACTTTTCTGCAGCTCTGGAGATCATGGCCCTTGGTGCGGTGGATCTTGCAATACTGCTTGTTGGTGTTGTCCTGTTTGTCGGCGACCGCCACCTCCGCGGCAACCTCCTTGCCGGAGTCACCAGCGTTGGTTTTCTTGGCGCCGCCACCGTTGCCGGACTGCTCAACAACTAGCACCTCTTTGCCTTTCCTCCTCCTGTTGCTCCGCCGCCGGTTTTTCCTTGCCGGGGCAGCATCTTCACTGTCAGATCCTCCCGCTCCGACATTCTCTCCGGGAAGTCTCCTCCCTTCTTCAGCACGCTCACACTTGTCGGCCAGTGCATATAACTCACTGACGTCCCTGATCTTGCACATCGCCATTTCCTCCCGCATCCTGCGGTTTCGCACGTTCTGATGGGACGTGCTGATCACCGCGGCAGGGTGGACGTCTGGGATGTTGTGCTGCACACTACTGAATCTCTGAATGTACTTGCACAGGGGCTCTCCTTCCTTCTGGGCGAGCAGATGAAGATCACTCTCCTGGCCATGAGGCTTGTGTCCACCTGTGAAGGCGCCGACAAACTGATGGCACAGACCAGCCCAAGAGGATATGGAGTTGTCCGACAAGTGCATGAGCCAGGATCTGACGTTGGGCTTGAGTACCAGCAAGAAGTAGTTGGCAAGGATCTTGTCATCCCGTCCCCCGGCAGCCTGCACCGCAATGGTGTAAATGGTGAGGAACTCCGACGGATGCGTCTTGCCGTCGTACTTCTCCGGTACGTCTGGCTTGAAGTTCTTCGTGCTGGGCCACTGGACTTGCCGCAGCTCACGAGTGAACGCAGGGCAACCTACCGCGTACGGCAGATCGCCTGGTTCCCCTGGCGCATGCATATCAACAGAGTGCCCAGCGCGCTTGTCGGATTGACGTCGCGCTTCTCTTCGGCGCTCGATGCGAGTTCGAGCGTCTTCTTGTTGTCTATCATGAAGAACTTGGCGCTGATCGCGACGAGCCCGTGGATCCGACGATGCGGTGGAGTCGCTGTCGAGGTGGATCCGGCGAGTCGGCGATCTTGGCCTTCGGGGTGGTGATTGCATGGTAGTTGCACCTCCACCTGTTTCGTCGCCACCGGCTCGCGTTCGGCAACCCTGCCGCGGCGGCGACGTGCTCAGCCGCCGTGGAGTGTCACCGTTGGCGTAGCCGATGAGACTCTGAATGGTGGCCCTCCATTCATCGATCTTGTCCGTCGTCGGAGGGTAATCTAGGAGCAGTTGAGCTCATGCCAAAGCCTCTACTGGAGTGGTGGGTGGCAGTGGCGGACGGCACGAGGAGCGGGACGTGCTCGAACTTCTAACTATGTTAGAAGGAGCAGTATCCTGTCCAGGCGACCGTGCCCCGCTCGTGCCAGCACGCTGGCGTGCATGCTGGTCTTGAGCGCCCCGAGATTCACCAGCTTGGTCTTGGCCTACCATGCGTATGGCACTGCGAGTGCCATGACGCTGTTGGTCTTGCGCCTCCTGAGAGTGGCGTAGAACATGTGCAGTCGCCGAGGTTTGTGCAGCCTTGTCCTTGGACTTGGCAGCATCATAAGCTCCTTCGTCGACGTCAATTCTTCCGCTGGCGTCCATTCCACCACCCGTTTGCTCCAACGGTGGTGGAAGTGAAGTGGACGGAGCGGCTGCCGCCGAAGTCTTCTTCTTCGGTGGCATGTTGATGAAGGGAATGAAGATCTAACTCGTGTGAATGCCGGATCAGGTTCACACAATCTCGACGCCCCCTACCTGGCGCGCCAAAGATTTCGGGGAAACTGATCCACGAACACCTATGGGGCCGGCAGACCGGGCCCCTTTCGGTTCGGCGGGGGGCGGAGGTCGCACGAAGAGCAGATCGAGGTGAAACACACGAGCAGTTTACCCAGCTTCGGAGCTCTCCGGAGAGATAACACTCCTACTGCTGCATGTCTGGTTCTATTGTGTTCTTGCTCCAAAGGGAGAGCGTAGTGTTTTCTGGCTTGCGAATGAGTCGAACCTACCGAACTCCCGAACCCCCTCTACGTTGCGCATGGGCCTCCTTTTATACGCTAAAGGGGTCATCGGCAGGTGGCAACGCAGAGAAGGGTACAAATGTAAAAAGTGAGGTGGTTGGTACAGTTACTTGTACAGTGCACCCTACCTAACCCTGACGGCAGGGGACAAGGGCATTAAAAGCCCGTCTGAGTCGCCCAAACAGTGCAGAAAAAGACCGTTAGGGGCGCCACCGTTCGCCACGATGACGATCTTGTCAGCTTTGCATGCCACTGCGCACCGCTGGTTGCACAGCCTCCCGCCACGCGCACCTGGAGAGGCCCCCAGAGCGACATGTTGGTGGATGCGCTGGAGCGTGAGCACAGAGTGGCCGCCTGCCGCGGCAAGCACCTTGCCGCTGCTGTTATCTTGTCGGGTCCGGAAGCTTGTCGCTCACCGTGCCTCGAAGTACCTTGGTTGGTCTTCCCGGCAAGCTCCTCTTGCCGGGGCCTTGTTGCCTTGCCGGAGCGCGTGGCGCGTCACGGCAAGTTCCCTGGAGTGCCTTGGTCGGCCTTCCCTGCAAGCTCCTCTTGCCGGGGCCTTGTCTCCTGAGCTTAAATACTTTGTTCTTGAATGGCTCCAAGGGAGCCACGGAGGATCTTGGCGCTCGCCCGGCAAGCCTTGCCGCGGGGTGCTGCAACTGCCCGTGCACAAGTTCGGGATACTAGGATACCCCTATTCTAGTACACCGACACTCAAGTTATGTTGATTTCCGGAGTGCAAGTGCCTTCGTATTTTTTAAGTTAAATGTTTGCCCCTGGTAACTTGAATTCGTGGATCAGCCACTGCACACAAATCATACACGAATGCCAGTAAGAATTAAATGAAATGTGGGGACTTACGCTAGCTCGTTGTACAGGCTCATTGCAGCTCTGCTTGCGCTTGGGATGTTCCATATACAAGTCCATGTTACCACTTGCTTGGATGTGTAGGCCTTGTGCTCCTTGCATCCCCCTCTGCGTTTTTGACATGCGAATGGTTGATCAAATAAGAGGAATCGGCCTTGATGTTGTACCGGAGGACAGATACTTACAAGGTTATACGGGTGTGCGGGATGTGTACCAGATCCCGTAGCGCTGTCATGCTTCGCTAAAAAATTGATTTGCTTGTTTCAGATGATATCTCCAGAAGAAATAAGAGTTAAAGTTAGAGTTGCATAGGCGTGTAAGCTAAGAGAGCAGTGAAAGGATATCCAAACATCGTTGAAACAGTGCACAAGGGAGTGATGTGTGGATACCTAGTTCGGGCCGACGTTTGGGCATGCTCGCCTAGCTAGAGTCGTTGAGGGTGATGCACTGGCGTTGGTTGGCCGCGCACGGATGCAGATCTTGAGTGGCAGCGGAGCGCTACGACGCGGTGGAAGAGACCGTTGGTAAAGCCCCAACGGCCTCGGGGGGCCGAGGTGCGACGATGTGCTTGGTGAAGTAGCCCCGGTGAGCTGGGAGACAGCGTCGGTGAAGCGCACCTGTTGCGGTGGAACTCGGTGTCTGTGAGGCACGTCGGTTGCGGCGGCCGACGTTGTCGGTGGACCACCCGGTGTGGTGGACGAGGGCGTAGATGAGGTAGCTCCGGTGCGGTGGTGAAGCGCGACCGTCGTCTTCGTCGTTGTCATCGGGCACAGAGGTGGGGAACGGTGTGGAAAGAGACGAGACGAGGGGTGATTCGAGGGTTGGCAGCGAATTAGGGATTTGAGCAATCTGGGCGCAGAAGGGGGCGATGGAGAAGAGAGATTTTGCAGGGCTGGAATTGGGGCCGCCAGATATTTCAATCCGAAACGTGGAAGCGTGAACTTATATTGTCGTCGTCCTTTTTTTGGGGTGAGGGGGGTAGGTGGCTGGGTGCTATGCGTCCGTCTGACACACGCGACCACCCCGACAGGACTAAGCTTCGGTGCCTTAAGGCACCTGCCTTTGTGTCCATGACATGTGGGCCCAACAGGTGGCTGGCCCACATGTCAGTGACCCAAAGGTAGTTGCCTTTAAGGCACCGAAGCAATGTCCACCCCAACACGACCCTGGTCTTCCTGGTGCGCCAACATTTGAGAATGCAAACGAATCTTCTTTCATTTCCAAACGAATCTGTATGTATTACCATGCCCGTGTTTTCCTTGCAATAATTAGTCATTCGAAACGAGATACTCCATCCAATCACTTTTGTAAGTCGTTTCAGACAACTTAAAATGAACTGTTTTGCCCATTGTCTAAAATGTCTTCAAGGTCTTATAAAAGTGAATAGAGGGAGTACTATAAATTAATTAACGAGGAGTTATTTGAAAAAAAAATCGAAACGGTACCGACGCTAACGTGGATTAGAATGTGTCACATAATTAGTTATTTGAATTAGAGTGTGTGTCACGTAGTTAGTTATTTGAATTAGAGTGTGTGTCCAATTCTAACGTGGATTTTGCATTTCACTGTATCCACGCTACTTTTTTAATACAAATTCATATGTATATGATGAACACCATGGTAGTGAGAAAACTTTTGGATGGATTCAAACATATGACCTACAAAATAGCACAACAAACTGAGTCAATGTCAACTTTTCAAAACTTAGTATGGCACAAATTCGAAATAATTACCCGTATGCCTGGTCCTCGGTTCAAATCTTACAATGTACACCGAATTGAAACATCG